>NC_050513.1:16250251-16325463 GCF_002922805.2 Oryzias melastigma | reverse complement strand
CTGTCGTTCATCATCAGTCCACTAGGGGCAGTAGAACGACTTTTACAGCTCTTTTCAAAATGGCCGCTTCCATGAAATCTCAAGAACACTTTTGGCAGGAAAATCTTTTAGCTATTTTTCAAAACTTTACGGGGAAATAACTAGTTAGTTGTTATTGATGTTTTTAAATGAATATTTGCTGTTTTGAAAGATTTTTTATTATACAAGATACAATTTGATAAAGTGAGTAAATAAGTTGCTTTTTTTCTTGAACTTACATGTCAACATTTTAGCATCTTTAGCTAACGTAAAGAAATATTACTAAATCATTCAATGTATCAACACTAATATTATGTCTCATGAAAAATTATTTTGCAACAAGTTTTGTGAATTCCATTTATTAGAAAATCATGCTAATATGATAATTTTAGAGCCATAGAAAAAAATAAACATTCTTTTAGTATTTTTATACTTTAAATTGGAATAAATTGAAACATTATGGTAAAAAAATATATATAGTAACTCTACTAGATTAGAACTGTAAAATTATAAGAAAAAAATTGTATTTTTATAAGAATAAAGTAATAATATTATGGTGAAAAAAGGAAAAGAATAAAACAATAAAGTCAAAGTTTTACAACATTAGAATTGTAAAATTCTGAAAAAAATAGTGATTTTACGAGATTAAAATAGTAAAATTATGAGAAAAAATATGTAATTTTATGAGATTAAAGCTGTAACATTATGGTGAAAAAAAGAAAAAAAAATCCAACAATTATGAGAAGAAAACTTTAATTTTAGTAGATTAGAATTGTAAAATTGTGAGAAAAAAGTAGTAATTTTATTAAACTAAAACTGTACAATTGTTAGAAAACAGTTGTCATTTTATGAGAATAAAGTTGTAACATTATGGTAACAAAAATGCAGTCACTCAACTAGATTAGAATTCTAAAATTATAAGAAACAATTGGTATTTTTATGAGGATAAAGTCAATATGGGGAAAAAAGGAGAAAAAAATGTGAGAATAAATTCGTACAATTATAAGGAGATTAGAATGGTAAAATTATGAGAAAAAAGTAGTGATTTGACTAGATTAAAATAGTAAAATTATGAGAAAAAATATGTAATTTTATGAGAATAAAGCTGTAACATTATGCGAAAAAGAATTATGAGTATAATTAAAACAACTATGAGGATAAAACTGTAATGTTATGAGGTTAGAATCATAAAGTAGTAACTTTATTAAACTAAAACTGTAAAATTGTTAGAAAACAGTTGTCATTTTATGAGAAAAAAGTTGTAACAATATAAGAAAAAGAAGGAAAAAAAAGCAAAAACTAAGATGTAAAACTATAAGTAAAAAGTAGCAATAATAGGAGATCAAAACAGAAAAATTGTGAGTATAAAATTGTAATTTTATTTTGAAAAAAAGTTATAAAACGATTGAAAATGGAGATTAAAAAATGTAAAAATGAAGTCGTAAAATGAGGAAAAATTAATTTTACAAGATTAAAATAATAAAATTAGGAGAAAAAGTTATAATTTTATGAGAATAAAGTTATAAAATTGTGGTAAAATAACTATAAATATAAATTTTACAAGACTGAAGTCGTAAACCTCTTGTAATTCTATGAGATTAAAATCGTACATTTTATGTGAAATAAGAGGAAATTTTACAAACATGAACTTGGAGAATTATAAGTAAAAACGTCAATATTTTTTAAGGAAAACAAAGTAATTAATATATTTACTAAAAAAATAGGAACACTAACAACAAAAAATAACAAATATTGTGTTTCAATCTGAGATAAATGGCTGAAAAAAAGTTTTTTCTTTGTAAAATTACTACTTTTTTGTTTTAATCTTGCAACTTTATTCATGTAAACGTTCACAAATGTTTCAAACTTTTACACTTTATTTTCATACACTAATTATTTGATCCTATAACTATAGAGGCTCCGATGCTCCGTCTTAGCAGCCCTTTTCCCCATCTTAAAGGGTTTGTTCTGAGCTGTCGTGGTGTCCTCTGTGATGAAAGCTCAATCTCCGGCCGCGTGAATATAAATTCACGCAGAAGTTGGTGGGTTTGGAGCAAACACTGAACAAACAGGCTCTCGGCTGCAGCTGAAGTGGATCCCGCAGGTGTAAATGGAGTGTTTGCCCTCTGCAGGGCGCGACTGGTCAGCACGCCTCGGCTCGCCAAAAAACCCGCTAAATGAAGCCCACAGGGGTGACGGCGGGGGCCACAGACAAACCAGCAGAGGGAATGGCTGAAAGGATTGTTGTTGCAGGTGTTCAACTTGTCAAACTCTCAGGTTTGAGGAGCGTTTTTAACTCGACCGTCAGAAGTAAAGCCGTTCTACCGCAAGTTAACCAAATAAGTGTGTAAATAATCTCTGTTTTCGACCATAACAAACACAGACCGGATTCTTTTTTAACCCCGTAAAACCTAATGTGTTTTATCATATTTAAATATCAATTATGGGTGACCTGGTAAGAAAAAAAGCACCTTATTTAGCCATTGTCTCAAATTTGATACACACAGTTTTAATATGATCTATCGCTTATGAATATTTAATTGTCCACAAATGTTGCATGTTTTTAATACATCAATTAGTCATTTAAGAAAAATAAGAACAATAGATGAGTTAATCTCAAGCAAAAGTGTTGAAAATTAGCAAAACATTTTCCCCCCCAATCTGTTTTTGAGATGTCACGGGGGCAGCCATTTTGAAATCAGCAGCAAAAGTCCTTCTACTTCCCCTAGTGGAATAAGAATGAACTGCAGGTCAGAAAGCATCAACCAATTTATATGAAATGGGTTTTTAAGAAATGTTTTGATAATGTTAATAAGATAAAGGTCTCAGAGTTACGTGTATCAAATATGATGTGAATGGTTATATAGGGTTAAATGAAACATTTATTTTTATTTCATTAAATCTGTTAAATATCTTCACTTATTGTGTTTGATCTAAGCATTACTGCTGTTTCCCCATCAAAAACTCAAAACTTCTTCATCTAAATCAAGAAAAATGAACAAAAAAGGAGTTTATAAATTGTAAATCTCCGTTCTTTTTAAAATCGTAATATTATTAATTAAACTTCATGCATAAACCATTGATTTCTACATATTATAATAAAGTAATTTGATCATTTAAAATGAATAACCTTTCTTCTCTAAAGGTTACTGGATGAATACAAAGTTGTTCGACACACTAGTTGGGTCCGAATTCCTTCACTGCTCAGTATTTAATGCTCTAGTATTTATCAATGTGTCTGGATGTCTCAGTTAGTTCAATCAGGTTGGATTCCCAGGAGGTTTAATGAACTTAATCCAGAGTAAGTCTTCAGGTAAGACCCAACTGTGGAGCCACAAGAGGACCACTATGTATATTTAATATTTTATTACTATTATTAATTTTATTATTATTTCACTTTATTTTTGCACCAAGTGAGTAGCGCTCGTTGTACAATGTATAAGGACAATAAAGGCTATTCTATTCTATTCTATTCTATTCTACTCAAATGGAATGAATTTAACCAAGTTTTAGACATTTTTTAGGTTACATAGAATATTAATATTTAAATCTGAACTAAACTCTTTATTTTTATCTACAGCATCATATCAATTTTCCTTTTGTGGAATCAATCAAAATGTATTCTATTCTATTGTATTCTATTCTATTGATTTCTTTTTTATTGTATTGTATTTGACTGATTTCTGTTCCTTTCTATTTCCTTCTACTCTCTCTACTGATTTTTATTTAATTCTTACTAATGTATTCTATTCATTTCTGTTCTATTCTATTCTACTTTATTTTTATTTTATTCAATTAATTTATTTTCTAGTGTACTCTACTGATGTTGTATTTCCTCTGTTTCTATGCCATTCCACTGTATTTTACTGATTTCTATCCTACTAGTTTAATTCATTATATTCTACTTTATTCTATTAAAATAATTTCCATGTGTATTATTTTCTACTGATTTCCTACTCCATTCTATTCTATTTATTTCTACTCTATTCTACTGATAAAATACAGGCTTTTGTCAGGAAGGCTATAATGTGTAGGTGGATTTACAGTTCGAATGTGGAAAACTTTAAAATTCTGAAATAATTACCTCAGAAATATTAAGATATTATTTAAATGATGTTTTTCATAAAATGGGGAAAGGTGTGGGATTGTTTGAAAACTAAATCATAATTGTGAAATATTACAGGTTGGACAGATAACTTAAATATCTGTGTAATTTTCATGTTCTTTTTGTTTTAAGGGTTGTGTTTTAACTGCTGAGATCTGTTTTTGCTGTTGTATTCCGTGCTGTTTGTTTCTTTGCTTTCTCAACTTTATGTATTATATGTAAAAATACAATAAAATAAAAATACAGGCTGGAAGGACATCTGTAGTAAAACTCATCCAAACCAAACATGCGACTCAGTGGAAGCTGATTTGCCGTGATGGGAAATACCAAAAGTTGGACATCCAAGCTTTCCTCATCAGAACACAGTGGATTCTTTGCAAAAAGTTCATATTTTGTGACTTCATGCTAGTGTGTCTGAATTGCATCAATATCTGAGACTTTTAGTGGTTCATGACATTTTGGGGTTAATAAATTCAGACATGATCCTCGTGTGAACATGAGAGCCAGACGAGTCATCTTGGTTGACAGAATATTTCATTTTTTGGGACAAAAAAAAAATCATTTTTTTTAAAGGATGTCCTCATGAACTGTAACGCTACGTCCACGCCGCCCGCAGCAACGGAAACTTTCAATGAAAAGTCAACATAAACATGCGTTTCTGTATGAGGTCGAGTCTGGGTCGGATTAAAGAGGATGAAAAAACAGACGGAAAATGTGAAAAACGGACATTATAACAGAATGTATTAAAAAAAATGAAAACAAGACATTGTAAATATGAAAAAAGAAAGAAAATTTAAAAAAAATGTAAAACTTGAAATAAAAGTTGAAAATTTGAACAGTGTATTATAAGTATGAAAATAAATAAATAAGTAAAAAACTATAAACGTAAATTGACCAATTGAAAAATAATTTATCCACTAGTAACAGCTGCTGTTTTGAATTTATATATTTTTTAATCAGTTCTCTGTTTTCAGTTTCAATTTTTGAGTTTTTGCTTATCCTAATTGTACATGGGGGCGGAGCTTTGAGCTCATTGGCTACCAGGGCAGAGGAGACTCCGCCCTACACATTTTCTGCAAGTTTCTTAGCTTACAATGCTGAGTCTTCCTAAAATAAAAACAAAATATGGAGAATTCTCTTTCCAACTTGCAGCAGCAAAAGAGAGGAATGACTTTCAAAAAGAACTAAAATTGAATTTTAATCAATGCACTGACTGAATCATAAACGTCTTTTTTCTACACTGTGTAAACTTTAATTATCTTATGGCTGAATAGCTTTAATTGTGTAAATTATTGTATGTATTGTGATGTTTTTATCTACTTTTGTGTTTCTTCTCAGGTCGATATTGTAAATAAGAATTTGTTCTTAATAACTTAAATAACGGAATTAAAACACATTTTCTACACTTTTCTTAGACACACATGAATATTTTCACACTTTTCTCACATTTTGTACTCTCAATGTACAAACTTTCAAATTTACTTTTTTTATATATTTTTTTTAAGTTTTCAGTATTTCTTTTGAAATGTTGAATTTTATTTTTTTCAGTTTTTCAATAATTCCTTTACGTTTACAGTATTTATTTGAGTGTGAAAACTGTTTGCAAATTTTTTATATTTTTTTTAAGTTAAAAAAAATTCAAATTTTTAATTTTATGTTTTTCAATTTTTCAATAATTCCTTCAAGTTTACAATATTTTTTGTGTTTAAAACAGCTTTCAAATTTTTAATATTTTTTTAAGTTTCCAAAAAAAAATCAAATTTTTAATTAGATTTTTTCAAATTTTCAATAATTCCTTCGAGTTTACAATATTTATTTGAGTTGCTTTCAAATTTTCTTTTTTTTTTCTTTTTTTTTCTTTTTTTCCATTAAGATTACCCTGATTTGACCCCACACTCCTGCGTTCAAAACTTTTGCATATGTGTCCACAATCGTCCACTGAACGCATGTTTCACGTTAAACCAGGTGGAACCGTCTTTGACCAATCAGAGACTCAGATTTGGTCGTGACTAATTTCATTCTCTTACATTCCAGCGGTTTGAAATGAATATTTACAGTTCTAAGACACCAATGTTTTCCAAAACTGGAGGTTTGACATGTCGCACCAAACCTCTTCCAACTGTAGGTGGCAGATATGTGCTAGTAAACGGTATAGAAAGAGGACAGAGAAGCCCCTCCCTGATTGTCCAGTGTGAACGCAGCTTTAGACACTTTAATGTATCTCATGACACTTCTGCCGAGAGAAGTTACCGTCCGTTCTTGGTGACGATCATCTCGTTGGTGATCTGCTGGAACTTCCTCCACAGCTCGCCGTCCTCCAGCGTCACCCTCAGCTCCCTCTCCGTCGGGTCGCCCTTCTCCCTGCCGGCCTGCAGCTCGCTCTCCACGGCGCTCAGCAGCCGCGACATGCAGCACTCGGCCGAGGCGGACCCGCACGCCGTCCCGCCGGAGGTCTGGTCTGCTGTGGACACAGAGCCAGACTCCCTGTCGTCCTGGAGGCCCTCCACCTTCATCTGCAGGGCCAACAGTCACAGTTTATGGGGTTTGTCTTCATTTTAAATCCACAAGATTCAGAAAATCTTTATGTCTTTTGATTATTTCAATTTACACCAAATTCAAACGCCAAATAAAGCATCACTCTAGTAGAATTTATAGAATTTATGTTCAAAACTTGGAAATCTTTGTCGATCTTGGAGAACAAAAAGGACATTTTGATCACAAATACTGAAAAAAAACATTAAACAGATGAACATGCATCAAAGATCAAAAGGTGAACTCTTCAGGATCCCACACACGGCGGCATCGCCCACAGCTTTAAAAATATAGCATCTACTCAGCGACCAAATGCTCCACAAGAGGCAGATTTAAACCAAAAACATGCGTCCTTCACCTGAAATGAGCCGCAATTAAAGAGGGACAAAATGTCCTTAAACTCTAAGAAGCATCTGTTACACTCCAGCGACATTAAGGCTAAACAAACGTTCGGAAAATATATATATATATTTTTTTCCAAACCAAATCCTGAAGAAGAAATTTTTAACTTGAAGTCTCTAATGACTTTAAATAAGTATGGTTCCTATAGTGACACAAACGTCCCTAAAATAAGAGATCAAGAATCTCTTCAGATGCACGAAAAACTTCGCAAAGGATACCAGTCCGGGAATTTTTGTTCGCAGAGAAAAATGTAAGGATACATAAAAAATAAAAATAAAAAAAGGAAATGAGTTTAAATAAGAGCTTTCAATGCCCAAAAAAAAAAACAGGGTAGATACAAACCTTCAAATTCAAGGAATAGAAGAAGCAGCAATTATGGATATTTAGGGATTCCATTAGCAGCTTCAACCCCCCCATGAACTCCACCGTAATACCAACAATTACTCAAGAGACAGAAACGCTGCTTTGACTTTAAGGAGGAAAAGTTAAAAGTTGAAGATGAAATATTTCATTTTCTCTAAAAAAAATAAAATAAAAAAAATAACACTATTAATAGAAGATAAAGTATTTGTGACCTTTCTGATCTTAAAGCCAGTATTTCAGAAGAACGTAGCTTCATGAATATCTATGAAAAGTAGATCAATCAGTGATGGTTCAAGTTAAACTGGAGTATCCGGCGACTAACGCAGTCGAATTAGTATTTGGGGTTGGATAGGGAGGAAAGTTTTGAGCCTATTCGGGGTTTTTTTACATCCCCCCTAACATGGATTTCTCCACTGGTGTCCAGGGTCAGAGTGTCTCTCAATTTCCGTGACCGAATCTTTCTGTTGAGTTTTCACTGGACAGAAGGTGTCTAACCTGGAGGGTTGAACACTGGACAAACAAGCCCTTTGACCAATAAACATAACATCGCTAAGAGGCTTTTCTTCGCTTCAGTATCCGCTGGACTGACGCGAATTGTGTAAATGGTTGAAGAGTTTGGTTAGTCGAACGAATGTCAAAGACTCTGAGGGCTTTACGTTAGACATGGTGACCCCAGGAGTAGACGAGCCTCTAAGGGGCGGAGCTACAGTCTGACTACTCTGTCCCATCCCTCGTGCCAGGTGTGCATTAGGGTGGTGGTACCCTTGATGAGTCGCCGGTCTATCCCAACAGTGATCATTTCTGTAAAAGTCGTTTCAAACACCAGTTCAAGTTTTAGTTGTTCTTAACTAGTTCTTAACTATTGATTTTAGAATCAATACTCACATGAACAACGCTGCAAAAATATTGGATTAAAAAAAGTGTTATGTTAATCCTGTCTAACCATTTGTATCCTATTTGATACATTCTGAGACCCCTATCTCATTAGCATAACCAAAACTTTCCTTAAAAACCCATTGTATGCGACTTCCATGTTTCCTGCTGTGCAGTACGTTATCGTTCCACTAGAGGCAGTAGAAGGGCTTTTCCTGCTCATTTCAAAATGGCTGCCCCCGTGACATCTCAAGAACAGTTTTGGAGGGAAAATGTTTTGCTAATTTTCAACAATTTAGGTTGAGATTAGCTCAGCTATTGTTATTTTATTTTCTTAAATGACTACTTGCTGTATTGAAAAATGTATAAATCTGTTGATAATTAATTATGTATAACAGTTTCACCATGTTAAAAATTTTCCCCTAAATAATACTTTTTCCACAACGTATCATGATATTTAAATATTATGAAAAAAAAAGAATTTTCTGTCAATTATTTGATGAAGTGGTATTTATTGGATTTATCTAAGTAAACATTTAAGGACGAGAAATCCCTGATATGTAACCCAACATTCATTCAATCAAAATATGAAAAAATACAAGAGATTTGGACTTTTAATGTCTTAAATTTGGATAATCAGGATCTGTATGTCTGCATTTAGACGTGGAGTTTCGTCAAATTCAGCCCAGCAGGGAGATCCTGACTGTGTTTGCGGACCGTTTCCCTCACACACAGACACATATATCATAGAAACCACTGAATGTTTAGCAGCTCTATTCTAAATATGTTAAATCCTTTCCTTCTGCCTTTCTGTTTCGTGTGAATGGAATCTTCCTTTGCTTTATGCCTCAAAGCCAAAGTCGGCCTAAAGCTCATTCAAAAGCTGTATAAAAAATAAATAAAGCAACTGTTTTTTAATTTTATTACTTGAAAGACAATATTTAGCGTTTTTAGAACTATAGTTTTTACCCAAAACATTAAGTCCAAGAAACAAAGACCAACGCTTGTGGTATTTCTCTGCCGCTGCTGTCCAACCCCATCACAATATTTAAACAGTTTATTAAATAGCCAATTGAAAAAAAATCTTCTGCAAATCCTGGAGTTGTTTTTGTCAGTAAAAATCAATATTTTCAAAATAAAAGCTTGATCAATGTGGAAAAATAGAAATAATCTTTAAGAAAATCAAAGCAGTTTTAAGTGCAGAAGAACATCAACCGCATTTATCTATCCTTCTTTAGACTTATTTTTATTTCCAGTTGTGTTTTGTTAATCATACAGATAATATTAGGTAAATTGGACAATATTTTTAATCGGCTGGATGAACATTTGTTCTTCCATAAAAATTAATTAAATTATTTTTTAAAATCTATCATTAAAAAAACTAATTTTTGCAAGTTTCTTTGAATTTCACTTGAGAAAATGTGATGTTTTATCCTTAAAACTACTTTTTTCTATAAATAAAAAATTAAAAAACATAAATAATCTTAGTTTCTTCCTTTATAATTCTAAAAAATAATAATAAATAGTTTAAAAAAATCATAGAAACATATAAATCTAAACATTTTAATAAAAACTAAAGAAATTTGACTAAAAAAATAAGTTTGGTTTAGATTAAATTAGTTATATATGACCAATAAAAGTGAGTCCTGAAAGAGGATGAGGAGACTGATGAAGAGTGGAGTCACCTGAGCGAGGCGGCAAGCGGCGAGAAGCGTCCAGAGTGTGGAGCAGCCGGTGAATGCACGCCGCGGCGCAGCCTGAGGCGCCTCACCGAGCCTAGGAACCCCACACTCTCTCTCTCTCCAGCCTCTTGGCTCGCTCGACCACTCAGGTTTGATTTCAGAGAAAAAATTCAAGGCAGAGACGCAGAGGAGAGCGGGAGACGGGCTGGACGCCGTTCAATCCGACCATCTGTTGACTTTTTCTCTTCTGTACGTTAATTATCCAATCACCAATTATGTCCCATTCACTTGTTTTCCATCCATTCATCTCAACCTGTTGAAAGTTCTCAGACAAAAAAGACATTTTGATCATCAAACTCCAGAAGAGTTTAACTCACCAACAGTTGAGTTTGTTACTTGATGAAGTCCAAAATACCCGAAAAAGCTGATAATGATTAAAGCAAATAAAATACCCTCAAGGTAACTTAAACACACTTTCTATCATGAAAAAGGCTGTTTCTGTTCACATTTATTCATGGGAATAAAATTCTAAAACTATTGAGTAAAATAAAAATGAAGAGACGCATAATTTTGGAAAGATTACCGAGGCCTTTTTTTTATTACTTTCTAAGAATTTGTCTGTAAAAAAATGATATCCATCATTGTAGTACAACCTAAACTTCTTTTTTTTTGTTTAAACATTCTAGTTCCACAATTAACCTAAAACTGTCCAAAAAAACTCAGTTTAGAAAAATAAATTTTGTCATTTTTAACTACAAAAAATGAGATGAAACATTTATGTTTTATAGCAAAACAACAAACATGTAGAGAGAAAATTAAAAAAATCCTAAAGCAACAAAAAGATGAGGTCAAAAATATGTAAAAAGAGCAAAAAAACAAGTTAAGCTCCATTAAACTGTATGTATGCATTTATTCCAATAGATCTCACAATATCAACCATAAATTTAGTTTTTTTAACCAGAAATTTCAAAACTAAAAACCTTTTTTTTAAATCTTCACAATAAATGTTAAAATAAAACTCAACTAATCAGGAGGTCATTCCTGCATCATTAGAAACCACCGATATGATTGGCAACCAGTCTGGTGAGTTTGAGTAAATAAAATAAAAGCCCCATAAACATTATTACAATTCATTACACCATAACTGAGTATTAAAATCTCAGCGCTCACTTGAAGAAATCCAAGAGTTTATTTGCTATAAAAAAAGCTTATGACTTATTTAAGATAAAATATATATACATATAAATCAACAACCACTAGAGGGCACTGTAGGCGTTTGTATCAGTATTTGCTACTGATAGCAACAGAGAAGAAGCACTGCCTAGTTTTATGCTAGCCTTGGCTAAATTGTTCCAAAGCAACACAGAGGAGGAAAAAATTAATTTATTGAAGCAATATAAAGAGTTTAGTTGATGACAATAATTGTTCATAAGTTAATAATAAACGAGATTCCTACTATGGTTCATGAAGCTAAATAGGTACATATTGTCGGTCTATTACTATTCCGTTATAGTGTGAATGCTTAGTAAGCAATCACACTATAGTGATTCTCCTGCTCATTTTTCATCATGTAAAAACTCAATCACACTTTCAGTGGTTTTGGTATCAAAACGCTCAGCTTGTTCAGGACATTACTGCTTGTATTTTTGGTTTTCATAAATGTTATAGTTTTGAAAGATAAATAAGAATAAGAAATGAATGAGAAAGTTTTCAAAATTCAAATATTTAAGTAGCCTTTAAATAGATTCATGGGCTATGTTTTTATCTTTTATAGAAATAAAAAAAAAATTGGCGTTTACCTACAATTTTGGCAACATGCTAGTTTTTGGCTAATTTGTTATCTAATGTTGTTTATGCTAATTTCGAGTTTAGCTTCTATTTTAGCAACAGGCTAACATTTATGACTAATTTAGTTTACTGAGGAATTTTAGGCTATTTTAAAGCTTAGCTGGTATTTAAGAAATGTGCTTCATTTTTTTTTGGCTAATTTGGCATCTACTTAGGTTTTTATACTAATTTGGAGTTTAGCTAATATTTAAGCAACATGCTAACGTTTTTGGCTAACTTGTTATCTACTGAGGTTTTCCATCCATCCATTTTCCTGACCGCTGTGTCCCTTTCGGGGTCGCGGGGGTGCCGGAGCCTATCCCGGCTACTGAAGGGCGAAGGCGGGGTACACCCTGGACAGGTCGCCAGTCTGTCTCAGGGCCTCAATCACACACATTCACACCTAGGGGCAATTTAGAGTCACCAATTAACCTATGAAGCATGTTTTTGGACGGTGGGAGGAAGCCGGAGTCCCCGGTGAAAACCCACGCATGCACGGGGAGAACATGCAAACTCCACACAGAAAGGTCCCAGCCGGGATTCGAACCGGGGCCTTCTCGCTGTGAGGCAAGAGCGCTAACCACTGCGCCACCGTGCAGCCCTCTACTGGGGCTTTTTAGGCTAATTTAGAGTTTAGCTTCTATTTTAGCAACATACTAACGTTTTTGAATAAATTACTTTACTGGGGATTTTTAGGTTATATTGGGGTTTAGCTGGAATTTAAGCAATGTGCTAGCTTGTTTTTGGCTAATTTGGCATCTACTTAGGTTTTTATACTAATTTGGAGTTTAGCTAATATTTAAGCAACATGCTAACGTTTTTGGCTAACTTGTTATCTACTGAGGTTTTCCATCCATCCATTTTCCTGACCGCTGTGTCCCTTTCGGGGTCGCGGGGGTGCCGGAGCCTATCCCGGCTACTGAAGGGCGAAGGCGGGGTACACCCTGGACAGGTCGCCAGTCTGTCTCAGGGCCTCAATCACACACATTCACACCTAGGGGCAATTTAGAGTCACCAATTAACCTATGAAGCATGTTTTTGGACGGTGGGAGGAAGCCGGAGTCCCCGGTGAAAACCCACGCATGCACGGGGAGAACATGCAAACTCCACACAGAAAGGTCCCAGCTGGGATTCGAACCGGGGCCTTCTCGCTGTGAGGCAAGAGCGCTAACCACTGCGCCACCGTGCAGCCCTCTACTGAGGTTTTTATAGGCTAATTTAGAGTGTAGCTTATATTCATTGACTATATAAGAATTTTTTCACAGTCGATGCTTATATTTTAGCAACGTTTTTGACTAATTTAATTTATTAGGGATTTTTGGCTATTTTGGAGTTTAGCTAGTATTTAAACTACAAGCTAACTTTTTTGGCTAATTTGGCATCTACTGATGTTTTTTGGGGTAATTTGGAGGTTTAGCTCATATTTAAGCAACACACTAAATATTATAGCGATTTTTTTAAAGCAATTTTACTACAGTTTTCTTTAGAAATTTAGGTCTGCTCTTTCTTAGTTCTTTAACAAAGTTTCTAGTTTTCTAGGAAATGTAACAATTTGTAAACAGCATTTGCATTTTCAGCAGTAATTAAAGTAAATTGTGTCACCATTTTCAGCAAAAAGCTTCATCATCTTCACCTGAAAAAAAGCATTCACACTAGCATTATTGCAGGTAATGCAACTTTTCTAGTTAAGATTTGACTTTTAAGATGAAATGTCCGTTCTTGGTCCCATAATTTGTTTAGTAAATTTCTCCCGGAGGTGCGACTTATGTCTTCGAATGGAAAAGAGACCACTTCAAAAGATGGTTCCTGGTGTAGGATCAGGGTCTGCATGTGTTAACACTAAAAACTTGTTCCAGATGATCGGGAGAAATGAACTGTGGTTGACTTTAAAACCCTTATGTGATCTTATGGGGTCCAAATGACCCAATCCTCTCATTGACGTGTGATCGACCCATGACAACGGGGGACAGAGTTAGACGGGATTTCATGTCTACCACGGAAACCAGTGAAGATAAAAAAAAATTCTTGGAAAAAAAAAGTTCTGTGTGCTGTCTTGTGGGGTCCAGATGACCCCACTCAACATACCTTGGATAGCACAAGGGTTAAAGACATTTCTCCCAAAAGTATGACTTATAGTCCAGAGCGATTAGTCCGATTGGGAACGAACCGAGATCACTTTGGAAGATGGTTCCTGGTACCGGATCAGGGTCCGCTTCAGTGTATGGAGACTTAAAATGTATTCCGGATTATTGGGAGATGTCCAGTCTGCATACAAACATATACTCTTGAGCTGATAAGAACTCTAGAGCTGCTTTTTTGAATCCAAAGAGCCGAGAAGGTCTTTGAGATTTGCAGTAAAGCATGGTGTTGGTGTTATCATGTAAAGGGAATGGTTGAATCCTGCAGTCAAGTCACAGAAATAGTGAAAGCTGAAATAGATTTGGAGAATCTTCCACACAAGTTGGACTTTTATGCTAATCCAATCATCTGGAGACATACATTTAGCTCTGTTTGTTGTATTTTTGAAAGTTAAAGCCTGAACCGGTCGGAAGATTGATCACAGACTTACAATCGACTTAGTGGACCCATTACCTCCTCCCACAGGTTTAAATGTCACATCAGAGTGTTGAAGAAAAACACCATAAGCGGTTCAGATCAGCGTGAAATAGAGAATAGGTCAAATCCAGGTGGGAAACATCTGGAAAGACAGTCGGAGGACATTCGATCCACAGTTGGGCTCACAGAGAAGAGTGTGTGTGTGTTTTAATCAGCCGGCGGCGGAGCGTAGAGATTACCGGCTTTAGAGACTTAACCATCATAAAGAGTGAGCGGGCGGCGAGGCGGGTAAACAGCGGAGCAGGTGACACGCAAACGCCGCTCGACTGGAGATGGGGAGGAAGGTCACAGAAGTTGCTCCTCATCCGATCACGGAGATGGAATTCGCCGTCGGGAATCTGACGACTCACCTGGGAAGACGGGAATATCGGGGGAGCGTCCAATTCCAGAAAACATAGTCGCGTTATGCTAATTCTGTGACCGTCTTTTCTGGTTCATGAAGAAGAGATGAACTTAAAGGAAAAGAATGAACCATTATGTCCAAAGTGTGGCTAAATGAAGAGGAAGGATATCATAGAACTGAAGACAAATCAAGGTGTGGGTGATCTGCTCCTAAAGATGGTTATTGAAAGGAAGAACGAGGTATTGGAGATTCTATTGAAGAAAATATGAACATCAAATGAACAGAGAAAGAAAAGCAGAAAATCATAAAAGCATAAAAAAAACCTGCATTTTCCAGCCTCGTATGTGAAAGCTTTGAGTGTAGATGAGGTATTTTTTTAATTATTTAAGAAAAAGGATAATTATAGACATAAATACATCCCATTAAACACAATATTGAGTCTGAAGATGCAAAGGCAATTAAAACCCTGAATGTTTCTCATCAAGTTTGACAGTAAAAGTGTAGCCGACCGTTCATGAAAACAAATATTTGTTCGTTTTATTATGAGAAATTATTTTCTATTCAAGTTTAATGATTGCTGAGAAGTAAAGTAAATCTGTTTAGGTACTAAAGCACTGACACACACGCACAAAAAGTAAAAATAAACATTTAAACCAATTTTAAGTGACTTTTTGAGTCTTGTTCACGTGTCGTCCACCCCATCACTGGTTCACACAGGTGGCACAAAACTCAACTTTATCCGGCATGGAAACCGGCATAGGGAGACCCAGATTTGGGTTTCCTGTGGCTACATGTTAGGCAGTCATGGGTCTTGACCCTCTCTGGATTAAACTCATGGAGAATCAGATTTAGTGGCCCCTCCCCCTTCACTTTCCAAACAGGAAGTACCTGCTGACTCCAAGAAGTTAAAATCCCATAGACTTTACTGAGAAATAAACTTTTAGTACTCAGTTCAGTCTATTTGTCAGAACAACCACTCTTGCTTTGATACGTTTTCTTAACATATTCTTGCTAATAATATTTTTTTCTTTGTTGCAAGTTATAAATTGACCAATGGGAGGCCTCAGTAAAAGCATGTGGTGCCCACCTTGAAAGATTCTCCTGAGTGGTGTGGACTTCCATCAAGCTCACTCATAATTGGACAGTTGTTGCCATAGAAACATTGACTTAAACAGACTCAGACCAATCCCTGTCGTCTGGCTCCAACATGGCGTCGACGCTATAGTAGAAAAATGGCGACTGAATTGGCTTCCTTTCGCTGGAGCCAGAGGTGATTTTCTAAGGGTGACATCACACCTGGTCAGTCCAGTTTTCTATATACAGTCAATGATTTTGCCACTGGGAAGCAAACTCTTAACCAATGGAGATTTTTTTTTACATTATAAAATGATTCATGTTGATCTTAACCTTCAAATTGTAATAAATATATATTCTCGGGAAATTTTTGGACCAAAATGGATTTAAGGCAGGACTGGGAACATCCAAAAATGACTTTGAAATACTTGAAAAGCCAAAACATACAGTAAGGCAGTAAATGTTAGCAGGGTATTTTATTAACTTTTACAGTTAAGTAAACAGTTTTCACCTGTTAATGATCAGCTGAAAACAAACCACTACATCCTCTTATACTGAGAGAACCATTCAGGGGTTTGATTATGAATTTGGTGGATGTTTTAGTCATTTCTACGGAAGTCTGAAGGAGGAATAGTGAAATTTGTCTCCTTTTGTTTAAAACAAATATAAAAATTGACCAGAGAAAGCAAAAAAAACGAACTTTCACGGGGGAGGGGGAGTGAGAGTGTTTCAGAACATCTGTACAGTTTTAGTAAAATAACTCGCTACATTGAAGAAACCCAAAGAATAAACAACAAAAAAAGCAAACGGCTGCAAGTACAAACATGTTTAATGTTTTATTTTATTTCTTTGCTTTACAATCATCTAAACAGGTGAATACAAAATCCACCAAACCCTTTTTATTGTATCAACAGTGTCATAGAAAAAAAAAAATTAATAAAGACGCTTCTAAGTTCTGACTACCCGCAACCTTTGAGTCTAATGCTAACCGGCAGAGACATTATTTAGATTTAGCTAACCTGAGTGCCCCACAGTAACTGAAACAAATCAGGACTCTGTACGATAGACCATGTTCACGATAAAGTCCATCACAGTTCAGGACCAGAGAAATATTGGACAACAGAGGTTAAACAATACACAGCTCTTATGCTGTGTTCACACCATTCTCAGCAACACGCGTTCAAGTGACCACTTTCAATAAAAAGTCTATGAAAACGCGCATAAATGTATGCGGGGTTACAATTTCTACATTTCTGTAGCTACTCAAGTTTCTGGGACAGTTTTCAGGCTCTACGTACGAAATACAGAAAGTCAACCCGGTTGACCAATCGGGGATTGGATTTGATAATGACACATGGATGATGTCCCTTTTTCAGTCAATGAAGTTTGAAAATAAATCATAAATAATTCCAGTTCATGGCCGACCAGAATTCTATGAGACCGAGACTTTCATATATCGGAATAGAGGTGTGAAATTAAAAGTATAGAGCAAGATTAGCGCCGCTTCAACATTTCACACCTCTTCCAACTGTGAGCACGTGCACTAGTGACAACAATCCAGTGTGAACACCATCTGCTAATAGGGCGTTCTTGAACGCGCGTCATACGTTCGTATAAAAGGATGAGACTTCTGGATCATCGTCATAGATCCAGTAAAAGTTTTCAAATTTGAGATGTTCACATCATCCAAGCTTCGTAACACAGCAAGTTTCCTTCTGATGAAACCATTGACTGTATATGGGAACTGGACAGAGAGACTCCTCCCCCTTAGTGTTCCAAACAGGAAGTGCCTGCTGGCTTCAAGAAGCCAAAATCCCATAGACTTCTATAGAGAAATAAACAGTCAATAACTGTTCTTGCTCCGATACATTTAGCTTAACACGTTCTTGCTAATCCAATTTTTTTCATATATATTTTTTTACTTTTCACAATTATTCCAGTCATACATGGACCAATCAGATGCCTCAATAAAAGCTCGTGGTCTGACGTTTGAAACATTTGAGAGATTTAATGCGGACTGCTTCCAACTGGTTGGGATGTGGACTTCCAACAAGCTCAATCTCGATTGGCCAGAACGGTTGCCATAGAAACGATGACTAATCAGTGCTTATTGATGAAGTCTGTCTCCAACATGGTGGCAATCATATCGCAAAAACATGGCGACTGAATCGACTTCTTTTCGTCAGAGGTGGAAGTTTGTCCTATTCCTTAAGTGACATCACACTCACTCTATCCAGTTCTCATATTCAGTCAATGGTTGAGACCTTCAAATATTTGGACCATAAGACAATAAACTGCAGTCATAAAATTCCTAAACATGATGTACAGAATTAAAGACACGTGTAATAATCAGCACAAACATTGACATTAAAGTGTTACAAAGTCAAAATTACAGATTGAATTTGAAATGAATAAAAAGCCATGAAAAAAACTCATGTTTGGAATATTTCAAAGGACAAACATGATCTGTTCGCGTACTCGTCGCACACATGCCGCCGTTTCCTGTGCATAGACTGGTGTGTGTCATGGGGGTACTTTCAGGTGCAGAGCGAGAATAACTTAATGACGGCGTCCCTGGAAGACAAACCAAATATTGATAAGCAGATTTAGAGAGAAAACTTAAGATTTTCCTTCTTTTCTTCAATAATTAAAAACAGAATAAGAAATGAAGGTGTTAGAGAACGAGTCATCTTAACTGTATGGGGTCAAATCTGGATCAGCTTGAAGTGAATGAAAAGACAGATTGAACACTTGAAAAATAGACATTGTAATTGGAAAAAAATGATCATTTGTAAACTAGATACTTTAAATTAAAAAAAAGAAAAAAAATGTGTAAAAAAAATTTGGAAAAAGCCGAGCCTAATTTTATTTTAAATGTTCAAACTTCATAACAGCAGCTGTTACTAATGGATATATTATTTTTCATTATTTTTTACATTTTTTGATTCAAGTTTTTTTCCCCATTTTTATATGAATGTCAAGTCTTCAAAAAATGCTTTTATTTATTTTTTTTTTTTCAAGATTTAGATTTAGATTTAAAGTTTCAAGTATTTTTTTCCAATTTTCAAAAACTTTTTTTTTTCAAATTTTCAAGATTTATTTCAATTTTTTAATTTTTAAATTTACATGTTTTTAATTCAATTTTTCAGGGTTTTTTCCATTTTTTATATGAATTTTACGTTTTCAAAAAAAGTTCTTTTTTATTTCCAAGTTTTATGTATTTTTTTCACATTTTAGAGATTTATTTCAAGTTTTTAATTTTTACATTTACATTGTTTTAATTCAATTTTTCAGGGTTTTTTCCATTTTTATATGAATTTCAAGTTTTCAAAAAAGTTTTTTTTTCAAGATTAATTTAAAATTATAAGTATTTTTTTAAATTTAAAAAAAAAAATGTTTTTTCAAATTTTTGAGATTTACTTCAAGTTTTAAATTGTTTTTTTGTTTTAAAATAAAAAAAAAAAATCAGTTACAATGTCTGCTTTTCAAGATTACAATCTGATTTTTCGTTCACTTTAAGCCGATCCTGATGTGACTCCATAGGTTTGTGTCATATTAACACAAACGGCTCATAAAACCAGACGATGTGAATCTTAGAAAATATCCTGGATGAATCTGAAACTGCTCCAGCCTCATGATTACAAAGACAATTTCAGATGATCTGGGCGTGGCGTCCTTGAGGCGAACTTACCTGGCAAAGGGGATGTAAGAGAGTCCGTACCTACAACACGTAGAAACGACAGTCAGACAGTCAAAAAGACAACAAAACTTAAGTGAGTTTGTGTGTTTTTTTCTACCAGGTGAAGGCCAGAAACTGCAAAATGCAGAAAAGCAGAGCGAGACCCTTGTTTTTCCACTGCAGAGACACACAAATATCAGATATCACAACTCTGAGTCAGACAGCAGACGCAAACCCCAAACAACTTTTCTTACCCAGAACGCGGCGCACAACGTCAACACCAGGCACACCTGTGGAGACGCACACAATGAGTGATTCTGTTTGCAACACAAACCTGTGTCTGTGTGTGTGTGAGTGTGTGTGTGAGCTCACCAGCATGATGATGGTCGCGAGTGCACGCTCTTTAGCACACATGTTCTTGACTTGCTTCAGCGGCCCCATCAGGAACATGGTGCTGGAACCACAAGAACCGCGACATTCGCTCTCTTTTGACACCATCGCGGTGGGCGGAGTTTGACATTTTCATTTATCGAGATAGAATAGAGGTATTTAATCAGAGTAATGAGATAGTGGAGGATTTAAAATTAAATTTACTTATCGTTACTTTATAGTATGTGGAGTCAGAGTGTAGTAAAGTTGAAAATCATAATTGAATTCTGCTAGCTTTTTGGACCATTTATTAAGGTTTTTTTAGGCTAATTCTGAGTTTAGCTAATACATGCTAGCTATTTGGGCTAACTCAGGATTTTTCCAGTTTTTGAAGCTAAATTGGAGTTTAGCTAATATTTCAGCTACATGCCAGCTATTTTGGCTAGTTTAAGATTTTTTCAATTTTTTAGGCTAATCTGGAGTTTTGCTAGTATTTCAGCTACCTGCTAGCTATCTGGGCTAATTTGAGCTTTTTTTGTTTTTTTAAGCTATCTTGGAGTTTAGCTAATATTTCAGCTACATCCTTGCTATTTTGGCTAACTTTGGATTTTTCCAGTTTTAGAAGCTAATTTGGAGTTTAGCTAATATTTCAGCTACATGCTAGCTATTTTGGCTAGTTTAGGATTTTTCCAGTTTTTTTAGGCTAATCTAGAGTTTAGCTACTATTTCAGCTACCTGCTAGCTATCTGGGCTAATTTGAGCTTTTTTTGTTTTTTTAAGATATCTTGGAGTTTAGCTAATATTTCAGCTGCATGCTAGCTATTTGGGTTAATTTGATCTTTTTTTTTGTTTTTTTAAGCTATCTTGGAGTTTAGCTAATATTTCAGTTACATGCTAGCTATTTTGGCTAGTTTAGGATTTTTCCAGTTTTGTTAGGCTAATCTAGAGTTTAGCTACTATTTCAGCTACCTGCTAGCTTCTTCTTCTTCTTTTCCCTTCGGCTTTTCCCTTCAGGGGTCGCCACAGCGAATCAGTTTCCAGCTACATGCTAGCTATTTGGGGTAATTTTGTCTTCTTTTTTGTTTGTTTTTTTAAGCTATCTTGGAGTTTAGCTAATATTTCAGCTGCATCCTAGCTATTTTGGCTAACTTAGGATTTTTCCAGTTTTGTAAGCTAATTTGGAGTTTAGCTAATATTTTTGCTACATGCTAGCTATTTTGGCTAATTTAGGATTTTTCATTTTTTTAGGCTAATCTAGAGTTTAGCTAGTATTTCAGCTACATGCTAGCTATTCGGACTAATTTAGTCTTTTATTGTTTGTTTTATAGGCTATCTTGGAGTTTAGCTAATATTTCAGCTGTATGCTCGCTATTTTGGCTAACTTAGGCTTTCTTTTTTTGTTTTTTCGGGCTAATTTAGCATTTAACTAATATTTTAGCTGCCTATCAGCTTCAGCATTTTTAGCTATTAATTCTAGCATCTTCAGCAGCCAAATTCAGCTTACAGCATTCACACTCAGTAATGCTATTTATCTAGTTTTTAGCTAGTTTAAAGCTAATGATGGTTAAGATGTGATTTACATCCAGTTTGCTCCGACTAATCGGAAAGAGTCGACTATTAAAATTGTCGTTTGTGGCATCACTAGTCCCTTACTTTAACTATAGGAGAAATTTTGCATGTTTTTTTTTTTTTTTTTTTTTTTTTTTTACATTTTTAACAGTGCATTGTGTTCTGCGTCCTGATTGGCTGCAGATTGTTATCAATCAATCTCCTCCTTCCTGTGTCCCCTGTCCAAATTGTTTTCATTCTACTGTACTTATGAACTTTTAGAGTTTAAACAAGAGAGAAAAGTGTGAAATGTGAAAGGAGTATAAAAAGTGTAGTGAGGGGTTCTACAGCCTTAAAATATCTATAATCCTAGTTTGCAGATAGAACGTCACTCCTGCGATAAACGAGGGAACACAAAACACGCTAAACTGAGGATGTAGCTCTGCATTCAGATACTAGGACATATAAGATCTTAGATCCGCTGGTGTCGTTGGTACCTGGCCAGAGCACTGATGTTTCCCACACTGTAGAGGACAGCGAAAACAGGAAGTCCGAAACCCGGGATCCACAGCAAACATGTACCCTAATAAATCAAGGCAATTAGGACGTGTGCAATCAGGAAAGCAAAAATCTAACAAAGACAAAAAAGACGGAAGAGTCAGCAAAACTCACTCTGAACATGGACAGCTCAGAAACGCAAAGAAGAAAAGAAACACAGGTTTCCATGGAAACAAGAAGCTAGCCGGACATAATAAGCAGAAAAGGCAAGAATCTAGTAATAAAAGACACAAAAAGAAAAAGTAGAGAATCGTGAAGGAGACAGGACTGAAGGCATTCGTCGCCATGGATACAAAGACTTCAGACACAAAGACTTTAGGGTACCAAGATGGAGCAGAACGTTCCCAAAACGAAGCAGATGATGAAGCCCTTCATCCTGGTCCCCCAGGCCAACGAGGACGCCTGATTGGCTCTCTGAAAAGAGCAATCGTCATCAACCAAGGTCATTTTTTCTGATTTATCAAGTTAAAACAACTAGTAATGATACATTTTTGTTTAAACAAACACTTTTGTCTATGGGATTTCAAAATAAAAGCATGTAAACGCCCACAAACTAAACTAGAATCAACAAATTTAAGCTAAAAACTAGAAAAAAAAAATAACTTTTCACCTGGATAAATATTAGAAAAAATATACTGTATAGTGGAAACGAGTATAAAATATTTAAAGGTTAATTTAAAAACAAAAGTGTGTATTGCTTAAGCTGTTGCATCCTCTTATATGAGTTTATTGTTATCTAATTTTACAAAAACATGAATATTAAAGTATGAAAGAAATAACTTAATAGCATCTAAAAGTAGCATTTCTGTGTTCCTGAATCACTTCTGCGGCTCTAAACTAACTTGCGTTTGGCTAACAGCTAGCAGCTAGCACATCACCTCCAAAATGCCGCCGCCGTCCGTGCTGCCCTCATCCTGCCCGCTCAGGACCCGCTTCAGTTTATCCATAAACCCTCCTTCTGTCTGCCGGACACAGCCGCCGCTTCTCCCAGCGAGTTCCGCGAGCGCCTCAGGTGTTTTCTCAGGTGCGACAGATGCTTAGAGACGGAACTGAAGCTGGAAGACGCCTCTTCTCATCAACAGGTGCGAGCACTTCCGCCTGCAGTACCGCTAGCGGCCACAAGCAGGTCTGATGGGGGCGCTGTTTATCAGCTTTAAAACGATTTTTGTTTTCAGATTAAAAGCATACATAAAATATCGGGAATGTTAATTAAATAAAACATGAACAATTATTCAAGAAAAAAAACACAGACAAAGATCAAAACTTGAAACGGATGGAGAATGCAATAACTTTTTTTTAGACTTTTGAAGTCAATTTGACTTTTATTTTGTATGTTCATTTTGTATAGAAGCAAGTAATGAGTGAAGCCAAAATGAAATAATAATGTAAAAAAATAAATTATTTCAGTCACATTTGACCCAACATATATATAAAAAAGTTTTTACTTGAAGTAAAACGTAAGTAAATATAAAAAAAAAAAACTAAAACTTTATTCAAGTCAGACATAACTGAAAAATGCCACATGTTTGAGTCCTACTTACCACAGAAAATTAACTGGAGGTCAGTAAGCACAATCAGAATTCACATTTAGCATTTAGCCCCACTTTAAGTCGTAATCCACCAGATTATGAGTCAAGTTTTTTATTTTTTTTATTTTGGACAAATCCAGGGATTTTAAATATGTCTTATGGTTTAAAAATATGGTAGAATCCACTGATCTATTTTAAACAATCAGATTAATGGATTTCTGGCTGAGATGCATCACAAATAGTAAATAAAACAGTTATTGCTGCTGATATTAAACAACTTACTTCTACATTTGCTGCATTACGATTACCCAATATGGTACAGGAAGTCTTTTATTTTGAAAGAAAGTTATGGAAAACTTTGCCCAAAGTATTTCATGCTTTTTTTAAATCTCTATGTGTTTATGTTTTATTTATGAAAAAAAATTGAATTTATAATTTATATTCGTCATGTTAGTAGCAAAAACATAAATAAAATTCTACTCATATTCATGGCTACTGCTGTTGCTGGGTTGTAGTTGGCAAGAAATCGACCCGGATAGCTCTTTGTTGACCCGGTAAGTTCTCCGGAGTTAAAAAGAGGACCAAAAAACACAAAAGAAAATAATATCTTAATATCATTTGATTTTTATTAAATGCTGTTTAAAAAAGCAGACTCTACAAAAAACGTCTAACAGTTTGTTGTTACATCAATTACAAAAAAAAAAATCTAAATCTTACATGCATTTGAATGGTTTGTGTAAAAAAGATCTTTGTAGTCCTTAAAAAGCGGGTAACAGAGGTTTTTTTTAGACATACACAACTGATCTTTCACATTTACTTTTTGTTGCACATTTCTCAAAATACTCTCCTAAGAGGGTTTTGCTTTGAAACCTTGAATCTTTAACCGTCTCCGTATGACAGACAGGGACTGAAACAAGTTTTTTTTTTTTTAATTTCACATCTTGACCTCACGGTACTTTGACTCTGGTGGATTTCCAGTAAACGGGCCGAGGCATGGACACTTGAACGTGACACGTCGGGCAGGACGGTTTCCTCCAGAGCCACTCCTCTATACACTGAAAACAGCAAATAGAAAGACAGATACTTTGTTTTTGGCAAATAATGACTGAGAAAAGCTGCATAGACTTGCCTCTCTTGATCTCTATTTATTATTTAAAGCTACATGTATTCGTGTTTTTGTGTTTTCTGGTGTTGTAGATGTGTTACCTCTTTGTGAAAAGTGTGAGTGCACTGCAGCTCACTGGTCCCTCCTGAGCCTCGACTCAAGTCGTTGTGACAGATCAGACACACACTGTAGGCGTCGCTCTGGAACACAAACATGTTGCAGCCTTTGAGATACGAGGTTTTTCACTAAATTAGGGTTAGATTGGCAATAGAGGTGGGGCGAAATATTCCTACTGCGAACTATCGGGATATTTCAACTAACAAACGATTCCAGGCTCCCTCTTTCCCTCAATCGTTTTTTAAAATAATACCGTAGAAGTCTATCAGGGGGCAGTGTGGGGAGTGTTTGGTACCAGTGCCACGCCATCAATACGACAAGCAAAATGGTCCAAAGTGTGGCTGTGTTTGTCCAGAAAAAGGTCTCCGGCAAAACAAAAAGATGTATTTGGTCACAAAATAGAAATATATCATGGATTACCAAAATAACAATTTGATTAAAGCAATATTTGCCATAGTGATACTATTGATATCGTGAGCCATGCATCGTGAATCGTATCGTGAGTTACCCTGACATTCCCGGCCCGACTCTGAGCCATGTATCGTGAATCGTATCGTGAGTTACCCTAAGATTCCCGCCCATACTCTGAGCCATGTATCGTGAATCGTATTGTGAGTTACCCTGAGATTCCCGGCCCGACTCTGAGCCATGTATCGTGAATCGTATCATGAGTTACCCTGACATTCCCGGCCCTACTCTAAACCATGCATCGTGAATCGTATCGTGAGTTACTGTGACATTCCTTGCCCGACTCTGACCCATGTATCGTGAATCGTATCGTGAGTTACCCTGACATTCCCGGCCCTACTCTGAGCCATGTATCGTGAATCGTATCTTGAGTTACCCTGACATTCCCGGCCCTACTCTGAGCCATGTATCGTGAATCGTATCGTGAGTTACCCTGACATTCCTGTCCTGACTCTGAGCCATGTATCGTGAATCGTATCGTGAGTTACCCTGACATTCCTTGCCCGACTCTGACCCATGTATCGTGAATCGTATCTTGAGTTACCCTGACATTCCCGGCCCTACTCTGAGCCATGTATCGTGAATCGTATCGTGAGTTACCCTGAGATTCCCGGCCCTACTCTGAGCCATGTATCCTGAATCGTATCGTACCCGTTTTCGTACCTGTTTTCATATATCGGAATAGAGCTGTGAAAGAAAACGCCTGGAGCAAGATTTGAGAGATTTCCACCGCTACAATATTTCACACCAAACTTCTTCCAACTATAGGTGGTGGACATGCACTAGTAAACTATAATAAAAGAAAAAGAAGAAGAAGCCCCTCCCTGCTTGTCCAGTGTGAACACCATGGGCTAAACAGGTCCTTCTACTCACCAACGACATCACATTTCGTCTCCTGAACTGACCCCGCCTCTCGATCGGCACTGCCTCTGGAATGGTGGGAATGAGGGACGGTCTGCGCTCCAGCGGGGGGACGTTTGCCTCTTGTGGGGAGGGAAGGAGGCGACGAGAAGAGGAGCGGCGAAGCAACACTCTAGCGGTGACCGGAGCCTGGGTGGACGAGTGGAGGCGGGACAGCTCCATGGCTGACAGCGTGGCCTGAAAGACACATTGAAAGTGTGTCACTGATCATCTTGATTATTGTTTTTAGATTTTTAACCTTTATTTAGCCTACACGTCCCTATTTAAAGCCATGACTTGTAAATGGTAAGGTCTTTTGATAGAAAGCAAAAAAGTGGCTTGAAAATTGGAATAAAACCAAAACAAAATACTACAAAGACAGATAAATATCTTCAGAAAGGCAGAAACAATAAAACTGTGTGTTAAAATGCGCATTTTGGGCTTCTGTGTTCAAAACTCTCTCCATCAAGCATAGCTATGCAAGTTTCCACAACCGTTTTTGAGCTCTATTACAAAATTGCCAGTTAAACCTGGTTGAACTTTGACTCGTTGGGGACAGATTAGGTAGTGATGATGGATAGCCTCCTTTTGATTTCACAGAAATACCAAGCATTTGAAAATTGGCCATGGAGGAGATATTAATAATTGTGGTGTGTACCGGTCTAGAATTCTGTCACCTAGTCTTTCATAAATCAGATTAGAGCTGTGATAGAAAAAGCCTGAAGCAAGATTTACAAGATTTGTTGAAGATTTTGCATCAAACCTCTTCCAATTGTATATATGGTGGACACGGGCTAGTAAAGAGTAGAAAATATAGAAGTAGCCCCCCCCCCCCCGCTTGTCCAGTGTGAACAAGGCATGTTCTTGACTTTGCATCATATACCCGGTGTGTCCGTAGCCAGGACCAGCCCTGGGCATAGGCAACATAGGCGGTCGCCTAGGGCTCCGTCTAGTGGAGAAAATATCTGTACTTTGTCTCCTGGCTTGGCGATGTCCCTTCAAGGATAGGGGGTGCTGGGGTCATATTTGAAGGTACTCATCCCTTCTTACTAAACCACATGAGTTATTTTAGCCCTAAACTGTTGCTAAAAACTCTACTAAATTAGTCCTAAAGGGGTTTGCCTTCACCTCAAGTCACATACTCAAACACAAAATCTGAACACACCTAGTAAAAAATGAATTTTTGGGGACCATGAACACCCCCTCAGAAGAAAATGATGACATCAAAGCAGGAGAAATCATAAAGAAGGTATTTAATGGGGGTTAAAAAAAAACTATTTCAGAAACCATGAACATCTGTTGGGGATATCTAGAGCCTCGTTTCCACTGACCGTTTCCATTATAAAAAGGATCCATTAAACAGAACTGAACCATACTTCTTGGGGGTTGAAATGGAAGAGGTAGGACAGAGTCGCTGTAGCCCCCCATTGATTAACAGAAAGTGATGGTCATCGTTTCTATGGTAATCACTCTCAACGATCAGGAGTGAGCTTATTGGAAATCCACAACGCTACCACTCAAAACGGGATAGGAAGAATCATACACTGGTGAGGCCACCACTAGTGTATGTATGTGTGTGTGAATGGGTGAATGGGTCTGTGACTGTGAAGCGCTTTGGGTCCTCGAAGGAGGGTAGAAAGCGCTATACAAGTATACGCCAATCAAACATTTTGAACATTGGGACCTACTTTTATTGAGGCATCCGATTGGTCACTTAATACCGTGAATGACTTGCTCTACAGAAAAAAAATTGCAAGAACATGTTAAAAATAAAAGGTATCAGAATAATAGCTTTATCAGTAGAAGTCTATGGTATTTTGGTGTCCTGGAGCCAGGAGGTACTTCCTGTTTTAATAGTGAAGAGGGAGGGGTCACTCGGTCCAGTTATCTATATACAGTCAATACTTATATCTAAGCACTCCAAAGATGTACTTCTGAAAGTTTTCGGTTGAGAGAATCAGCAAACAAAATACATAAATCGTATGAATTTAATCTATACTAATTAGTAAATCCTTCCTTACATTTTTAGATTTTATTTAACTGAAATGAACTCATGATGGGGACATTTTCAAAATAAGACAGGAGAAAGGTCACCATCCGATTTTGGTGCAAACAAATAAAGGGGAAGTCCTCTACAGCCAGTACTTCCTGTTTCTTGTGTTAGATAAAACAAAGAGAAGTAACAGCAAAGGCTGTTGGGTAAAAGTGACCTCCATTGGCCCTACCTGTGTAGAAAATCTTGCTACACAATATGGATTTAAAAAAAGGCCGGATGAAACATTGTCTGACCGGACACGGCAGTGAGGAGCGGCGGTTGGTCCTCATCTGGACCGGCGGCTCCACGCTGCTCCTGCTCTCGGGACCCTCTCTCTCCGACTCCCTTTCCTCCTCCTCGTCCTCCTCGTTCTTCCTGTGACCCTCGTCTCCTCGAAACTGCCTCATCCACGTGCTGAAGATCTTAGCATCTTCTTCCTCGTCCTCCTCCTCCTCTTCCTCCTCGTCTTCGTCGTCCTCACCTCTTAGAGGGAACGGATCCTCCGGGTCTGAGAACACCTCCGTGTCCTCCCTGTCTGGATCCATCTGGACTCTCCAAGCGTCTTTGAATAACTCTTCCTCTCATGAACGTGTAAACGCCGCCATGGGTTCTCCTAAGGAATCAGATCAGTTTACCACCTCTCCTCACTTTCTGCACACCCATAGAGATTCAGGTCCTGTCCTCCTGTTCTTTTCTCTTATTCCTCCTCTTCCTCGGCTTGCTTTGTTGTCTGTGCTGCTCTGTACTGGATTCTCCTAATCCCGCAGGAGGAGGAGGCAGATTACACCTTCTTACAGGATCTGTGTCACATGAGCTGGAAACATCTCTGTGCACTTTAGCCACTTGTTGATTACCCGAGTCAACGACCTGATAAAACTCAGCAGGATTTCACTCCCAAAAGTTGGCTTCACTCTTAATGAAGTCACTCAGGATTTAGCTCTCTCCTTCTCCACATACATGCGATAATGTTCGGCGATGTTGTTCTCATTTGCATTTACTGCTATTTTATTTGGTCAGTCTTCAAATAAATATGAAAAAAATCTATTCAAATTTTACAACACTAGGAGAAATTTTTTATACAGCTGGAGAGAAATTTTCACTCCCGCCACATACTCAAAAATTTATCAAAATTAGCGGGAGGACTGGGGTCACACGCAAGATGGCGCCAGAATCAATCTCTAGGCGGAAATTTCGCAACTATAGCCGGTTTTAAAATTATTGGACCTTATTAGACTTTACAACCTAAAGCACCTATGTCAAAGTCAAGGCCCAGGGGCCGGATCCGGCCCTCTGGGTAGTTATATCCGCCCCTCCAGATCATTTTATTTTATTGCTATTAATGGCCCAATCTTATCTTGCGTTAAATTATAACTTGTATAATTTAGGCAAAATATATTTTTTTAAGTAAAAAATATAATATTGAAAGTTGTTTAAGGTTTAAGTTAATTAATTCTGGAACAATATTCCTGCCTTTTATTCACAATTATGTTAAAAAGTTACGGATTTAATGTTTTGAAATTTGGCATTTTAAGAGCTTTTTGGACTATTCTGCCATTTCATTCGTTTTTTAGTTAAGCTAATATTTCTGCCACATGCTAGAGATTTTAGCTATTAGGTTTTTCCTTTTAAGTTTTTTAGGTTATTTTGGAGTTTAGCTAATATTTCAGCTACATGCTAGTTGTTTTGGCTAATTCTTTACTTTTTTATTTACTTAGTCTGTTTTGGAGTTAGGCTGAAATTTGCTCAATAGCTGCTGAGGCTTTTTACATTTTTTTTAGGATATTTTGAAGTTTAGCTATTTTTTTCAGCTTCATGCTAGCTGTTTTTAATATGGCATAATATGGCATTTAGCTAATATTTTAGCCAGCTATCAGCTTCAGCGTTTTCAGCTATTAGTTTCAGCGTTGTTATCAATTTCAGCATCTTAAGCTAACAGCACCACCATCTTTAGCAGCCAAATTCAGCTTACAGCATTCACACTAGCATCACAGCTAATGCTATATCTCAAGTTTATAGCTATGTTAAAAAGTTATGGTTTTAACATTTTAAAAATGTAGTTTTTGAGTGTTCAATAAATATTCATCCTGTTTGACCCGCGACCTAATGTGTGTTTTGGGTTTTGGCCCCTTGTGCGATTGAGTTTGACACCCCTGACCTAAAGCTTCAATTGTGGTGAATTTGGTAAAATCAAATGTTCACACAATATGGAGACATTGATATTTCCACTCTTGTTTGAAACTTTTCTGTTTAGGTAAAGAAGGACCGGAGTCGCTGCCTCACCACTCTCACCGTGAGATCTCAGCAGCAGATCTCACAGTATGCATTGTTCACTCTAGTTCCACTCTATTTAAATGCAGAGTTGTTGTTGTTTTTTTTACAAGTTAATTTTCACCTGTTTTTATTGTTCTATTTAAAGGCTAAGAAGTTACAAATGATTGATATTTCTACCAGTTGTTTATTCTCTTTTTTCATTAAGCGTTTTGATTTATTTTTATATCATAGTTACTTGTTTCTTTTGGTTTGTTGGCAGTTTTGCATTCACTTCATCACTTTTTATGTATATTCGAGAAGTTTTTATTTCCATAAACTGTTCTCCATTTAATTGAAAATATTGTCTTAATTCTGTTTTTATGTTTGTCGAGTAAAAGGGACATTTACAAAAAAGTATTGCCCAGCCCTACTTCAGAGACAATGGTTTGGTAGTAAGCTAACTTTCTTTATAACTTAAATGTTTGTATTTGGTCCATTGTTATTGTTAATCTTATAAATTCTTCATTTTATTGAGCTTAATGTTCTCACTTTGTGGCTGTCTTAAAGTATGTGTTATTCAGTTGCCTCTCTATCTTCATCTGAGCTTGAGAGATCAGCTAAGGTCACAGAGTTTTAGGCGCAACTCGAGCCGTCATAAGCCTTCCCTTGACCCTTCTCACCTCCTTTGGTCACGTGACATTCCAGTTTGGCGCATGCCCGGACGTGCTTTCTTCAACATCCGGGGAGTGAGGGGCGGAGCCTCCTTCCTCTGCCGGCGACAGACAGCCGTTAGCCCGAGCCGGGCGGGTGAACTTGTTTCGGGACAATTTCTGGCTCTGACCGCGTTTGTTGGTGGTGGTGGAGAAGAAGAAACCTCGGCGGGAGGATGGGTGAGAAACAGGAGATTATTTCCCGCCGCTTGGTCGTGTTTTAATTGAATGAATGGTCACGTTGAAGAGGGTGTTAGCATTAGCATGTTGCTAAAAACAATGGCAGTTTTGACGTGTTTTGTTGCGTTTTCTCAGCGGTTTTAGTCCAAATAAGAACTAAAATGCAACAAAAGAGACGTCAAACTGTTTTGGAGTCACTTTAGTCCCCGTTCTTTAAGATTTAAGTTAAACTTTAAGTTGATAAAGGAGGGGAGACCTTAAAACTACAGTCACACTCTTCAGTATTTTTTATTTTTTATTATTTTTTTTAATGTCCTGCCATCTTACTCCTCAGGGATAATGGGGGCGCAGTGTCTTGTGGGAAAAAAAGAAGCAGCTTTCTTAGGTTTCTGGGGCTAGAAAGATGCCTTCAAATGAATTCTATTCAAAATAAATCCTGACTTAGAGTGCTCTCTGAGGCACATGAGACCTGGAGTGTGACATAAAGTAGAAACATACATTAAATAAACCTAATATGCTGTTGTTTTTGTTTGTTGGTTCCACAGTGCCCCCTCTGCCCCTGTCCTCCCTGCGTCTCCTCATCCCTCCCATCCGCATGCTGGCTGCGGCCATGTGGCAGCTGGCGCTGAAGCAGAGAGTGGAGCATTATGGGAAGCTGGAAGACTTCGTCCTGCTGGTAACTGAGGCGGTTCCACAGCTGCTGACCGACAGACAGAAGAGTCTGCTGCTGCTGGCTCTGAGAGCCAAGGTGGGTGTTTAAGGCAGGAAAAGAGGATTTTTATTCTTTTTAAAATGTATTAGTTCGGTTGGGAAAAAATTGATTCGGCAATAAACCGTGGTATTTTGTTTGGTAATACTTGTGTCGATTATAAATGCTGACAAGACGATATTTCTTTAATTATTTATGAGCGTCTTACTTTTGTTTTCCACCCTGACGGCTAGTTGGCAGCACAGCACACGGAGCCTCTTTGAGCAGCTTGACGCCTCACTAAAATAAATAGTAAAAAAAAAAAAAAAAGGGAAAAATTGTTTTGTCTAAGGATATATCGTGATACGTATCACGATACACATCGTAATTGACAGACTCTCGCCAATAAACACCCCTAAAATGTGTCCTCATTTAAATATGTTTACCAGTACTTCATATAAAGAAGCACTGAAACGTCTCACTACTATATTTTGTTTTTGAGCATCATAAGTTGATCATGAAATTTGACATTTTCTCCGAAATTTACAGTGAATGTGACTGTATATGAGAACTGGACCAAGTCACGCATAAACACAAGTCTTATTCCAGCTCCAGTGATATGAAGTCGATTCAATCACCTTTTTTTAGAAATATGAACGGCACCATATTGGAGCCATACCATCGTCAAGATGCAGTGAATCCTCAACATTTCTATGGCAACCATTCCACCAATCAGGAGTGAACTCCCCTACCACTTAAACATGTGAGAATCTGTCAATTAAACGTTTCAAATGTCTAACTTGACGTCATCTACTTTTATTGAGGCATCTGATTGGTCAGTTTATAACTTGAATAACTCGCATTTCAAAATAAAAAAATAGGATGTGGCTACTTCCTGTTTGGAACACCATGGGGGGAGGGGTCACTCAGTCCAGTTCTCTTATATAATCAACGGTTAAGCTACACTGTCTGCAAAGGCTGTTTATTACAGATGAGAGCTACAGAAAAACTTCCCATCAATTCCTCTGACCACTTGGCTCCTCTTGATCCCTCTAGGAATTCTGGGTGATGTAGTTGAATCACATCGTTTGATTGTTTTTGCTTCACCTTATGCGCCCATTCTCCATTGAATTATTTTGTGCCCTGTAATTCGATTCAACATGAATAAATGAAGAGTTTTAGTTTGGATGTTGTTTACTAGAATGAAATAAAACTTCTGGTTTCCTCTAACGTTCACTCAGGTTTTTCCTCTTTTCAGGTGCTCCTCTCCGATCCCACTGATGTCAACCATCACCTAAACAGAATCCAGGCTGTTTTCCAGGCAACGGTGAGGAGACGCGCTTTGACTCCACCTGGAGACATCATGGTCTCACGATTTACAGCCTTCTGCTCTGCAGAAATGAACAGCCTCTGTTGTCCTCTTTCTCTATTTTTCAGGAGGATAAGGATGCCAAACAGTGGTGCACCGCTCTCTCCTCTCTAGTCCACAGAGTGACGCTACAGTCAGCTGACATACAGCGCCTCCTACAGGTCAGTGCTTCAAAAGAAATGGAAATTTATGCCTAAGATTGTAATGACTATAGGTGTGTATTGGCAAGAGTCTGTTGATACGATAAGTATCACGATATATCCTAAGACTGTACCAGAAATATTTTCACTTTTTTTAAGAGTATGAATAAGAAAAAAGAAACTCAACCCTTTATATTAATGTCTTTTACTGCAATGAAATGATAAATTCATTTTATTTAATAATCACAACACTAACACAAAAAAAACTAGTTCTTGTTACAAGTATCGCCAAACAAAATATCGCGATATATCGTTGAATCGATTTTTCCCTACACTCCTACATGCTCTTGGGAAAGATATTTTTCTAATTTGGATTAAAGTGATAAATGCTATGTAACGCATGAAATCCCGCAGGAGGTGTTCGACCAGAGCTTTGACTCCGCCCTCCTGTCGCTTGTGTCGAACTTCCTGTCCCGGATCGAGCAGCTGTTTCCCGTCCCGGACTTCAAGCAGGTGAAGGCTCAGACGCTCAGTTGTAACTTTCTCTTGTGGCTTCGCTTTTCACCAGCTGCGTTTCTGTTTTTGTGTCCTGAAGGCTGCCTCCTGGCTGGATGGCACCCCTGTTGGTCTGGAGGTTAACGTGCAGGAAGATCTGATGGAGCTGCTGAGCCACCCCAGCTGCCGCCTTGGAAAGGCCACGACTGCAGGTACCACAGCACAGAACCTCCTCAGTGGACCATCATCAAATTAGAAATGTGATCTCTCTTTTTTTGTTTTTTTTGCTCCTCAGTGGGTTCAGCGTCTGAAGAAACCCTTCTCTCTGCCTGGTCCCACCCACTGATTTACAAACTATCCAATCCTGACCCTCCTCCCTTTGAAGGCCACCCTGCTGAGGTAGAGCTGGTGAAGGTGGAGGTGGTGAAGCCAGTGGATGAAGAGCATCTAGAAGAGGTTGTTGTTGGTCCGTCTTCAGAGGGCAATGAGGAGTCCAATCAGAGATCAGCGGCCGACACTATTGAGACTTCTTTGAACAGGTGAGACCGTTCACTCTCAGGTCCTCCTACAGACATTAAACTGTTCTAATCATTTGTTTTTCTGTAGCTGTAAAGACTCACCTGGAAACACCAGCGTTCAGTCAGAGGACACAGGTAACCACACCTTCTATCAACCCTTTTAAACCTTTATTTAATCAGGTACACGCCACAAACTAGTAGCCCTCTCTACTAATTCTACTGATTTATTGTGGTCAGTTTTTACAACCAGAATGTTCTCCGGTAATTCACATTTATGTGGTGATACCATAACTTAATTTTTATTAGCATTTAAGACCATTTTTAGTGACCGTAGACGAGACTGAACATTAAAAACCGACTCTAAAAACTCAAAAGCATGTGAGATTCTTTGAGAGCAACAATAAATGACAGAGTCATCAGCATAAAGATGCATTTGCTAAGTTTTGACACAAGTAGTTGATATATAAAGGAGGACAAAATAGGTCCTAGAACCGAACCCTGTGGCACACCTGTCTTGACCTCGCGAGCAAGAGAAGTGGATATTTGTGTATATTATATTTGACAGATAATCAACAAACCAAGCCATGATTTGATCAGATCAGATCATGACAATCTTGATCAGCATTTCTATCAGGAGAGTGTGATCCACAGTAAAAACGTCTTGGAGAGGTCAATAGCAGTCAATAGCATTGTTTAAAAATGTTAAGGTCGCTGGAACAGTATGAGCTGTTTTCTAAAAACCAGACTGAAAATCAGATCAAATGCTGTTTGCTGTCCACTGACCAACTTTTAAAACATTTTTGCCAAAATACACACACTGGATCAAGACAAATCATCACTAGAATGAAACGAACGACTATTAAGATAAATCAGGAAGTTTTTAACATGTTTTTGTTGCTTATTCTGATAATGGAAGACATAAATAAACATTATTAAGCCTACAATTGCATTTCTGAATATTTCTTCATTCAAATTGTTGTAAATCAGGAGCAGACAAAAAAAACGCTGTTTGAAAAGTATCGTTTTTGTGACAGAATAGACGATGAGCGGGACACAAGCTCCCAGCTTTGCTTCAATATTCCTCGCCATTGTTGCTATTTAAGAAACACTCCGAGAAGCAATTTTGAGATTATTTTGTCCCCATTGTCAGAAAATTGCTATAAAAATATGTTAAAAATACAAAAAACACAATTTTTTTTCATCGGAGTGGGTCAAAGAGCGTGTGTTATTTAGGTCAACATTTAGGTCAACAGTGTGGTTTTATTTATTTATTTATTTTCATTTTATGATATGACTGAATAATTTTTTTTATTTCAAATGATGTATTTTTTTCTAGAGTTCCTTTTAACTCTTAAGCTTGTTTGTCTCATAATAACTCTTGGTTTTTCCTCAGCCGGCGATGTGGATGACTCCTGCTCTAAGGTCACAGCCAGCGCCCTACAAAGCATTTCCCACAATTCTCAGCGTGTGGCTCACAAATGTCCTCAGTGTGGGAAGTGTTTCATCTACCGCTCTCAGGTAGGAGGAGGAGGAGATCCTAACCACCAGATTAAAAACAATAAAAATAGTGTTTTTGGAGTTTTTGACATGTGTGGCATTTGTCTCATGACAAAGAAAAAACGTAACTAGATATATATCGTAACCTGCAATAATGCAAGTGTGAATGCTTTAAGCTGAATGTGACCGCTGAAGATGTGACTTGATAGCGGAAAATAATGAAACTGAAAGCTGAAACGTTAAATTGATAACTTGCCAAAATATTAGCTGAATGCTAAAACACCCAAAAAACTGGGAATATTTCTAACTTTGCCAAAACAGATACCATAATGCTAAAATATTAGTTAAAGGGTAACCAAACCTCAAATCAACTTTTTTGTCTTTTGACCTCTATGAACTTGGCTTTAAAAGTGCTGTCTGTGGGTCATTGACAAATTTTTGATAAAATAAACTTGTTTAATTCTTGAAAATATAGTCAAAAACTGGCTGTGTGCTGCCCCCTACAGGTTGAATTGATTTATTACAGTTGAATTTTGTTATTGGTCAAGCCATGCAAATTTCAGAAGTCTGATATCATGATCTGCAGCTTCAGTAATGATAATAGTCCAGCCCCCAAGCCCCGCCCCTCTGACTGGATTTTCACATTTTGGCTGTGGGTGGAGTCAGCCTCCAACTTCCCTGTTTGGTTACCCTTTAAACTCCAAGTTAGCCTGAAGAACTTAAAAAAAAATCATTTTTTTACAAAACAGGTAGCGTAATGCTAAAATATTAGCTAAAGTCCTAGTTAGCCTGAAAAACTAAAAAAAAGTCAAATTTTATCAAAAAGCTAGCATAATGCTAAAATATTAGCTAAACTCCTAGTTAGCGTAAAGAACTAAAAATAGTCATATTTTGACAAAACAGGAAGTATAATGCTAAAATATTAGCTAAACTCCTAGCTAGCCTAAAGAACTAAAAAATAGTCATATTTTGACAAAACAGGTAGCAGCTAAAATATTAGCTAAACTCATAGTTAGCCTAAATAACAAAAAAAAGTCACATTTTGACAAAACTACTAGCACAATGCTAAAATATTAGCTAAATTCCTAGTTAGCCTAAAGAACTAAAAAAAGTCAAATTTTGACAAAACAACTAGCATAATGCTAAAATATTAGCTAAACTCCTAGTTAGCCTAAATAACTAAAAAATAGTCATATTTTGACAAAACAGGTAGCACAATGCTAAAATATTAGCTAAACTCATAGTTACCCTAAAGAACCTAAACGTCACATTTTAACAAAAATGCTAACCTAGTGCTAAAATATTAGCTAAACTCCATGTTAGCGTAAAGAACGGAAAAAGTCAAATTAGGACAAAAAGGCTAGCACAATGCTAATATATTAGCTAAACTCCAAGTTAGTTTACAGGACTTAGTCAAATTTTGGCAAAAATGCTCAAATATTAGCGAAACTCCAAATTATCCTTAATGATTTTTACAAAACAGGTAGGATAATGCTAAACTTTAGGTCGCCTGGAGAACTTAAAAAGTTAAGTTTTGGGAAAAAAAGCTAGCATAATGCTAAAATTTTAGCTAAACTCCAAGTTAGCCTAACAGCCAGAAAAATGTCTAATTTAACCAAAAGCAGATAGCATGTTGCTAAAGTAAAAGCTAAATTCCAAAATGTCCTAAAAAACCCAGTAGATGCTGAAGATTTTAAAGTTTAATGCTGTTTTTAGCTGAACGTATGTGGAATTTCACAAGTTTAAAAGTGCAGAGATTTTTTGAAAGATTTCATTTCCTATGAGGCATATTTTGGTCAGTATTTCAAAAACTGTAAAGTCTGATCAAGTTTTTACGTCTTGGAAAACCTACGGAAAGGAGCAGGAGAATCAATAAAAAATAATTTCACTTTTGCATTTATGAGTAATTCTCGTTTATTAAAGGCATTCAGGTTGTGGGATTTTGGTGAAATTCTTCATAATCATAAATAAAACATAATTAAAACAGAGCATTTTTTATTTGGGAGATTTTAAGTAATCAAATCTAATCTGCAGGTGATCCGGCACCTGCGCAGCAACAGGTCCTGCAGCACAGCTCTGTCGTCTCCCAACGCAGCCAAAGAGCCCCGCCCCGCGGAGCCCCGCCCACTCAGGAAGTTCCCCTGCTTCCAGTGCAGCCTGGTCTTCAAAGCCAAAGCCGAGCTGCTGACGCACCAGCGCAGCCACCGCGCGCGCCCCTTCTACCGCTGCCAGCACTGCGACAAGGCCTTCCACCAGCTGTCCAGCCTGACCAACCACCAACAGATCCACCTGGATGAGACCCGCCTCGCCTGCAGCCAGTGCCACAAGGTTTTCGAGTCGGCGGCGCAGCGGGACGCCCACCTGACGCAGCACCAGCTCCCTAAACTGGACTGCTCCGTGTGCGCGCAGACCTTCGGCTCGCAGGCGCTGCTGCTGCGGCACCTGCAGACGCATTCGGCAGAGGGCGCCGTGCTGCGCTACAACTGCCTTTTCTGCGACCAGACCTTCTCAGGTAACGGGGTCCTCTGATGGAGCTTATTTTTAAAAACATTTTTCTGGAAAGATTAAGGAATCTTCATGTTTTTTTTTTGTAGGCGTCACGCTACTTCGTATACACCAGCGCTCGCACACGCCGCGCACGTACCGCTGCGACCAGTGCAACAAGTCCTACGCCTCCCCGACCATCCTGCAGGCCCACCAGCTGACCCACCGCGGCGAGCGCCACTACCTGTGCCCGCAGTGCGGCAAGTCCTTCAAGACGCGCCACGGCCTGGAGTGCCACCTGCGCACGCACAGCGGCGAGCGGCCCTACTGCTGCCCCTACTGCTCCAAAGACTTCACCGCCATCGCCGGCCTCAACGTGCACATGCGGCGGCACACCGGGGAGCGGCCGTACGTCTGCGCCGTGTGCGGTAAAGGCTGGCCGTCCGGCGGCGACCTGCAGAAGCACATGAGGAGCCACACGGGCGAGCGGCCGTACGTCTGCCAGTACTGCGGGAAGGGCTTCTCCATGTCCTGCCACCTGACGGAGCACCGCAGGATCCACACGGGTGAGCCACGGCGGTCACATGACCTTCAGACGCTTCCACCGCTTTATCCATTTGTTTGGTCCTCTTTTTCTTTCTTTATTTTTCATCCATACGTTTTTAAGCACACTTTATGCAGATTATGCAATCTTAGTATCAAAACGTTCAGCTCGTTAGGGAAATTATCGCTTGTATTTCTGATATTTGTAAACTTTACGGTTTTTACGATGTTACACAATTTTTTTTTTTTTTTTTGGGCCCAGTTGAAATCAATAGTAATTTTTTCAAATTACTGCAAACTCTACAATTATGAAATTAAAAACAGATCAACATGTTCAGGAAATTCATGCTTGTACTTTTGGCATTGTTAAATGTCACGCAAGTTTTCAAATTTTACGCATTTTTTTTTTTTTACAATTTTACACAATTTGTGCATTTTTTTTTCTTTTCTAAAAGTTCATAAAACTTTTTGCTTATTTTGAAACCTATGCAATATGGGTATCAATACATTCAGAATATTAAGGACATTAATACTATGGAGGTTTTTAGAGCTAATTTTAAGTTTAGCTAACATTTTAGCAATGTGCTAACGTTTTTTGATAATTTCTATAATGTTTTTTGGGGGCTTTTCTTGAGTTTAGCACATAATCCTAGCTTTTTTAAGTTAATTTGGCATTAACTAATTAGATTTTAAGGGCTAATTTTGAGTTTAGCTAATATTTAACCAACATGATAGCTTTATGGTTAACTTGCTGTTTACTGAGGTTTTCTGAGCTAATTTTGAGTTAAGCTAGTATTTTTGCTACGTTCTGGCTTTTTTTTTTTTTTTTTGCGAACTTGCCTTTACTGTAGTTTTTAGGGGTATTTCTGACCAAAGCTAATATTTTAGCAACATGCTAGCTTTTTTGGCTAATGTGGCTTCTACTGAGGATTTTTCAGTTAATTAAGAGCTAGCATTTTAGCAACTTGCTAGCTTCTTTGGCTAATTTTCCATCGACTGTTATTTTTTGGGCTAATTCTGGGTTAAGGAGGTTTATTAACATCACGCTAGCTTTTCTGGCTAATTAGGCGTCTAATGAGGTTTTTGGGGTTAATTTTGAGTTAAGGTGGTATCATGGTAACATGTTAGCTTTAAGCAACATACTAGCTTTTTTGGCTAATTTTGCATCTACTGATGTTTTAGACTAATTCTGAGTCATACCCTTACACATTTTACATTTCTCTGCATTTTTTTTCAAGAAATTCTTTTAATTCTTTGTGCACTTTCTGCAATTTCTGCAGTTCTAAGTCATTAGCAACTCTAGCATTTTCAGCAAATTCCTTTGCCAGTTACAGTAAATTCTTCAGCAAAAAGCTTCAGCATATTCAACATTTAGCATCAGTATTCACACTAACATTGTAATTGGTGATGCAAGTTTTCTGGTTTATTTTTACCGTCCTGCAGGGGAGAAGCCGTACTCGTGCCCGGACTGCGGCAAGTGCCTGCGGCGGAAGTTCGACCTGAAGAAGCATTTGCTGTCCCACAGCAACACCCGGCCCCACGCCTGCCCCCTCTGCCCCAAGAGCTACACCCGCAAGACTCACCTGAGCAGACACCTGCTGACGCACAGGCCCGCCGAGGCCAGCCGGGACGGTCAGGAGGAGCAGAGAGACGTTTAAACGGACACAGAGAGCACGACGTTTTCGACAGAGACTGAATTCAAAGCCTTGTGTTACCAAAGATGGAGAAGCTTTTGGTTTGTTTTCCCGTTTGTTGCTGAGTAGAATAAAGTGAGGATGAAGATGAAAGCTGTGTTTTTATCACACCATGAAACTAAACTGAGAATTTTCTGATACTAATCTTTTTTTGACGTTAACATCCTTTCGACTAGCATAACTCTTCAACCGTTTACGCAAATTAACGTAATTCCAGCAGATTCTAAAGCGGAAAAAAAGCTGTTTTGCACCAATGTGCAACACTATGTAGTAATGTGTTGCCACTATAGAAAAGCCGTATTTCTCCATGTCAGAATCGGCTGATACACTTTGAGCCCGTTAAGGATTTATGTCTCGCTCACCGGTTTAATTCACTTACTGTATAAAAGAACTGGACATATCAAGCCCCTCCCCCCCTAGCCTTTCAAACAGGAAGTACCTGCTGGTTCCAAGAAGCCAAAATCCCATAGACTTCTATTTAGAAATGACTATAATTACTCAGTCGTATTAGTCGTTCCTATAACCCAGCACCGGCCCTGGGCATAGGCAACCTGGGGGGGCCGCCTAGGGCGCTATCTGTTGGAGGGGGCGCCAAATTGCAATGATTTTCTTCTTTTTTTTTTGAGTTTGACACACCACTCATTTTGTTTAAAATGTAAAAAAAATAAGTAGTAATTAAACATATATTAAATAAACAAACAGAAAAAACTCAAAAGTTTGACATAATCAATAATTTTGCCCGGTGTTGTGCCCCTCCTTTCATGACGCAGCCGGTGTCTATCCGGGGAGAAGGGGTGTTAGTGTCAGTGCCTCTTTAAAACGTTAAGGATGAAAAAGCAGCAAAGCGAGCTGTCAGGGACAACCCTATGGTCAAAATAGAGAGGAAAAGGTGGACTCAAGACAGGTTTGTCCGCTTTATTTACATTCAATTGCTCGGTTTTGGTCGGAAAAGAAGAATTTAACTGACCATCTATTTTTTTTTGTTTTTTTTTTTTTCCTCTTTTTAAACTTTACAATGGAAATCTTTAAACCTTTAACACTGTCAGAATATCAAAAATATTTTAGTGATTATCCTTTAATTCTTGATAATTAATATAAATAAATATTTATTTGAACGTATTTCAGGCGTAGCCGTCTGGAATATTTCCAAATAAGTATATTTTGCATACAGTGATATTCTTGAGTGCACACGTGCGTCTGCGGGAGAGGAGGGGCAAAAACCACGTTTCGCCTATGGTGCCAAGCAGCCCATATATATCCATTCCTGCTCTGCTACCTTTTGTTTTTTTAACATTTTACTGTGAATTCTAATATTTTTCGTAGATCGTTATTCAACTTAGCCAATCAGATGCATCAATAATAGTATGATGTCACATCAAACGTTTAAAAAGTTTGGCAGATTTCGTGTAGCCCACTTTCAAGTGGTAGGGGGTGTGGCCTTCCAACAAGCTCACTCCTGGTTGGTGAGAGTAGTTGCCATAGAAACCTTGACTCAGACCGACTCAGGTCTATCACTGCTTACTGACGACATCAAGCTCCAACATGGCGGAATTCCAACTGCTAAACAAATGCAAACGGAATCGACTTTATGGGGTTGGAACCGGCAATTAGTCATTTTCTATCGTTGATGTCACACTCTCGGTCCAGTTCTCATATACAGTCAACAGGCCAGAGGCAATTGGGTGGGACAAGAAACTTTATTGGCAGCGTGGTTGATTTCTGTTTGGGTTTTACTCGTCGTCCTCCCCAGATTTCTCGATCACCTTCCTGAGCCACCGGCCCATCCTGAACAGGTGAGTGTAGAAGCCGTACTTTCCGTCGCGGTCGCAGCCCTCCCCCCACGACACGATGCCGATCTGATACCAGCGATTCTCCGCCGGGTTCTGTGGGAAAAATGTTCCATCAGTTTTAGATCCAGAAGAACATCTAGAGTTTGACTATGATATTCCTCTGTACTGATATTTCTACTAAACATAGGATTCCAGTACCTTAAAATGGAAACAAATACTTCCTCAAGCATCATGAATGCATATCTGTTACCTTCATGACAAACGGTCCTCCGCTGTCGCCCTCACAGGCGTCGCCTCGTTTGGTGTCATCTGGCTTATAACCTGAAACACAGACTGAGTTTTAGAGACATTTGGAGGCACAGATGATAACTTAAAACTTCCTTCTCTACACACTCCTAACTTGTCCTGATGCTAAAATGGAGCAGAAAGAAGCCGGACTCTGACCCCCTATTGCCCACTGCCATCCTCAAGAGGTCCCACTTGACTGTGAAGGGAGGCGGGACTCTCACCTGCACAGAACATGTTGTCTGTAATCCGGACTGATGTGGACTGGCGGCAGATGTCCTGGTCCACGATGGGCAAGTGGATTTGCTGCAAGACTGTGGGTAAATTTCTGGCTGCAGGATTCCAGCTTTCCTTCAGGTTCCCCCAGCCGGTGACTCGTCCCTTAAAACCGTTGATCATCAGACTGCAGGGAAAAACAAGAGTCAGAAGATCCATTTGTCCACAAGAGCCTCATACTCAGAAGCAAAACCTAGAAATCAAAGAGTACATTTTGGGATGTTTTCAGAAAAGTTTATTGGTCAGGATCGAGTCCTGAACCTTTGGACTGTATTCAGACCGCCGTCAAAGATCTCTTCAGCCATTGGTCAAGAAATATGAGGACGGGCAAAGCCATGGGAGAAAGAATAGTGGAAGTGCTAAGCTTTGCAATCCTTGTTGGGATAGTTCACTTACTCAAACTTTATATTTCACTGACCAAGTTTGAACGTCTGAATCAACGTCAGATACAATGAGTTGCTGGGTCTCATTTTAGCCCAATTTAGATCCTGTAATGTCCGGCTACGGTAGCCATTTTGCTCTAAGAACGGATTGTATTCAGACTGAGGAAACCAGAGACCACTTCAAGAGATGGGTCGAGAGCCATTCCTGGATGCCCAAATCTAGGCCTCAAGGGCCGGTGTCCTTCATGTTTTCCAATCAATCTGCCGATGAAGCTCCTTATTGGCCAAACACACCTGATCCAGGTAATCAGCTGCAGATAAGGCAGGATTACTGGAAAACCAGTAGGAGGTCGGCCCTTGAGGTCTGGATTTTATGACACCCCTGCATTAAGGAAACCAGATGTGTCCAGTTTCAATACACCCTTAATCTGAATTAATGGTCAAACTACCAGATCAACACCTTGTGAACAAACACACAAGGTGTTTAGTCCTCTTAAAGAAGAAATTAATAAAACCCTAAAGTAGTATATGTTCCACATAACTATTTTTGTTGTAGGTCTTACTTGTAGAGCACTGGTTTTGGCAAAAGCTGTCAAGGGTTACCACAGCTAAATATCTCACACTGATACAGATTTGTTGCCCTTCCTGACACAAGTTTTTATCCAGGTTGGTGACTGGCACAGGGAGACTCTTGTGGTCACAGAATAGGCAGTACTCTATAGGATCTTGCCTTGGGAATTGAACCCTTGTTTGCAGTGTGCCACTCCTGCACTTAACCAAAAACTGACAAAACAAAATAACCTCAGTAATCTTGCTAGAGTCTGTCTTACTTCCTGGCAACCTGCTTGCTGGGCAAGCAGACGGGGTAGATTTCGTCGCTGAAGATGATGGGCCGTTTTAAGTGCAGCAGGGCGATGTCCCGGTTCAGGTTCTGCCTCCAGTTGTACTTGGGGTGGACAATGATTTCGTCGATGGCCACAATCTTCTCAACTCCACGCTCAAATCTGTAAAACAGTAAGGCCTTCTCATCATAAGAGATGTCAAAGACAAAGGAAAGAAAGCTCGATTTATCCTGAACAAAGAGCGTAACTATTGGGAAATCTCGGCAATGCATAAAAACTTGTTCAGTTGGAAGTCTACTCTAACAGAGTCGGACCGTCTGAAAGTAACTGTAAAGTGTGAGAAAGTGGTAAGAAGAGGTCTCGCCGGCCGGCGTACTTGGCTCTGTTGTGTTTTCCGAGGCGGACCAGGATGTCATCTTTGGTGAAGTTTTTGTTCCAGGGAGGGTACAGGACGCAGTGGGCTGCAGTGAGGATCCACTGATCACTGACGAGGCTCGCTCCGCAGAGCAATTCCTGAGGGCTGCGTTTGTACAGCATCACCTGCCTGGAAGCAGAATTTCCGTTTGATTTCTGTCGCCTTCCTTTTTTTCCTAGCGGAACACAAATTCTGTGTGGCTAGCACGACTGTTACCATGGTGCCGAGGCCACCTCGGCATCGTCGCCTCCAACGATGCGCTGCTCTCGGTATGACTCGAGCAGCTCCTGCTCTTTCCCATCCTTTATGCCTTTCATCTCAAAAAGAGGACGCAGCCCACAATCTGCAACGAACCAGCCAGGAAATGGGTTGGCAAGGTTGTCCACGTCACATCAAACCGTGCCGGATCTGGGTCAAGTCTTAAGCTATGTCCACAACGGGCAGGAGACGCTTAGCATATGGTGTTCACACTGGCTATTCTTCTTTTTCTCTGTTTCTATAAAATAGGATTACAGAGGTCAGTGCGAAATGTTGAAGTGGTACCAATCTCGCAAATCTAGTTCCAGGCTTTTTCTTTCACAGCTCTTTCCGATATATGACTTGGTGTCATGGAATTCCATCCGGGCACAAACCACAGCTATTAATTTATCCTTCATGCCCGATTTTCAAACGATTGGCACTTCCCTGAACTTAAAGGGATGCCATCTATATGTCACTACCGAACCCGAATCCCTGATTGGTCGACGTAGTTTAATTTTCAATGCACGTTGAACGACCAAGCGTGTTGTACGTAGAGCCCTGAAACCGTCTTAAACTCCCGAGACCTTGGCTTTCCTTTGGAGTGCCTTTTTGTGCACACAAGGTCTCAGGAGGTCTGCAGGACGTTTGTTTAAAATGGGTCTAGTTATGGCCAGAATAACAACAGAACAGGAAGCTAAGGGTACCATCAAATTTGTCCAGGTTTGTTACATTAGTTGTTTTTTTTTTTCTATTAAACACTAATTTGAAAATAGTGTCTAATTTTTATTGGTGTACTACTTTGTGTCCAGTAGCGACCTCTGTTGGGGTTTCGTCAATAAAAGAAGGGTACCAACAGTTTTGACAACATGTCTCAGCTTTAGTCAGTACTGTTAGCTAGCTGCTATGCTACTCTCGTCTGCATGTTCAGAGTTGGTAAGTGGGAGGTCAGGCTGTGCTTCTGTGAAGACTCACTGCTCTCTCCCTCCCCAAAGGAGCGAGGACTGAAAAACAATTTCCTGGCGGGCGCTAGGACGGAGCGCTCCCTGCCCTCGGTTTCCGTCCCCTCCTCCTGTTTAAGGAGTGGATCATCTGGGAAGCATACGGTTAAGACAGATAAGACAGAGAAGAGGACTAAGACAGTTACAGTCAGTTCGGGGTCAGTTCCGTACCACACAGCTCAAGGTCACAATAGTCAACTGTTATGTTTCCAGAGATTTCTACGTAGCACCACGGTCCCTCTGGGTCATTGTCAGGGTTCCGACACTTGTTGCCAATCAGTTGGATCTCTGGGATGAACTCCTTGTCCTTGCTAAGCGCTTTGACCTGTGGCAATGACCACTGCAGACAGGTGTGGCCTCCCCAGGTGACGCTGAGGTCTCCAGTGTAGTCTACACCATAGTTGGTCAAACAGACTGTAGATTTCACCACTTCTGGAGCCACAGTAGCCGGGACGAAGTTCTCTCCTGAAAGAAAAACGAGGGTGTTGATGCTGTCACCAGGTTCTTCATTATCACAACTGACAGAACCAGTTCTTGTGGGTACATACCACATTTAGGAACCAAGCAGGTTTCTTTCTGGACTGCTGGGTCTTTGGTAAAACACCAGGGTCCTTCTGGACTTTTGTCTGGGTTTCTGCAGAAGTTTTCCTGCAGGATGCTGCCAGGTTCAGATGCATTGAACTCTCTGGAGAAAAAAAGAGACCAGCAGGCAATAGAATGGTGGAACCGTCCAGGTAAACAATCTGCATAACAGGCAGTAAGACACTCAATTAGCCCTCTTAACCTTAGTCACGTCCACCCGCTAGGGCCTAGCGGGTGGACGTGACTAAGGCTAAGAGGGCCTAGTGGCTAGGGAGTTGGCTGTGAGTTTATGGGTTGTCCGAGATTGTGGAGGGTTGTAGAGAGGAGCAGCAGCATTGTAACCCTTCCGCTGTCCTAGACTTGTTTACATTAAAAGTGGGGTCATCTGGACCCCATAAGAGAGCACAAGGGTTAAGGGGATTACAGGTGTGTCTTATAGTTAGTCCCCTTGAGGCTTGTACAGCCTCAGTAAGAGACGTCATGTAAGTGTGTCGATAAATATTCATATGGCTAATGTAAGTTGCAGGCACTTATGTACGGATAATACCATTGTACACACTCAAGTCGTTAGTAAGTACTGGAAGTACTTGACCAGTCCTATACCGAATTCGATTGCTGAACGCCACGTACTGTCCATGTAGGATGGCCACTCACACTATGCTCAGATTGTCTATAGTAGTAAGGCTGCATTGTGAGGAACCTATCATGACCCCCTTGTGCAGTCCAACCTGTCCCCCGCAGCATGCCCAAAGAAAAAAGCTGAGTTTATTACAAATATGTGTATTTGTTTAATGAAGTTATGTTTAATCTGTAGGACACGTGTCAAAGTCAAGGCTCGGGGGCCGGATCCGGCCCTCTGGGTAATTATTTCCGGCCCTCCAGATAGTTTTATTTTATTATTATTAATGGCCCGATGTCATCTTGTGCTCATTTTTAACTTGTATAATTTTGAAAAAAAAATGTATAGAGAGTAAAATATCGAAAGTTATTTAAGGTATTTGTTGATATTCTGGAATAAAAGTCCTGTATAGTTCTATTCTTAATTATGTTAAAAAGTGACGGTTTTGAATATTCAAAATTGGCATTCTGCTAGCTTCTTGGGTTATTTTTCCATTTACTAAGACTTTTTAAGTTATTTTGCGTTTAGCTCATATTTCAGCTACATGCTAGCTGTTTTGGCCAATTTGGCTTTTATTTTTAATTTTTGTTGGGTTTTTTTTTAGGCTAATTTGCCATTTAGGTAATATTTTAGCTGGCTATCAGCTTCAGTGTTTTTAGCTACCAATTTCAGCATCTTCAGCTATCAGCACTAGCATCTTCAGTGGCCAAATCCTGCTTACAGCATTCACACTAGCATTATTGCAGGCAGTGATATATAATTACTTCATAATTATGTTAAAGTTAGGGTTTTAAAGTTTGTTTTAGAGTGTTCAATAAATATTTATCCTGTTTGGCCCGCGATCTAAGGTGTGTTTTGGATCTTGGCCCCCTGTGTGACTGAGTTTGACACCCCTGCTCTAGGACTTTTAACAGGAAGAGTTCAAGTTAGGTGGATGAACTGATTAGTTACCTGAAGATAGGATGTGGAAAGCTGTGGCTCCAGTGTTGACAGACCCTCCCTGATTTTGTGATATTGATGTTGCCATTGTAGTTATGTCCTATGCCGGAGACACAGTGGCCTGAAGACACACACATATGTTCATACAGACTCACAATCTGAGAACCAGAGAAACTGTTTCTGTAGAATTACCTTCCACACAGTCTCTGATGAGGCTGATGGTCTTTGTTGTTCTTTGTTTCTGTGTTCCTTTACAGTCTGGAGAACAGACAAACACAAGTGTGCGCAACAGTTACATGTTTGTGGACCAATCTGTTCTGAACTTTGTTCATATTTGCTTTAAAGCTTGCAGCAGAATAAACTCTGCTTCACTGCACAAACAACCTTCAATAAATCGTAACTGTTTACGCAAAAATGGAAATAGTTTGATTTATTTTTCTTCCAAAGAACCATTTCATGACCTCCTGTGATCATTTAGAGTTTTTTTTTTCTTCTTGCTTAAAATTGAAGAGAAGGATATACATCTAAATAATAAAACACTAGTTCATAGTTTGTCTTGGTACTCACCCAGGTACTTGGCCCAAAAGATATCCTGAAAGAACAGTATGTTTCAGTATTGGGACCTGTCTGAGTTCAGCATTAAGGTGTTAATAAGAGAAACATCCGTACGGTTTGATCCTTCTGCTCAAACACTTCTCTGGCCTCTTCATGGTCACAGATCTCCTCGTAGCACTCCCTCTCCATGTTTCCTGACAGCAGATTATCCACATTAGCAGACATCAACAAGGCCTAAAGTCCATCATCGGTGATCGTCGTCCTTCATTTGTAAAACTTTTCTTTATTTTGATATTTACTCCTATTTAAGTTATAGAAACAGTCAGATTAACGATGAATCTTTATGACAAAAGAATGTAAGACCCCTTAAAGCTAAACCCAGTTACAGACAGGAAGTTACCCATTATTTCCAGAGATAAACAGGAAGTGGCTCACCTTTTTTCAACTCCTCAAACATCTGATTGGCTCGTCGGTTTCGGACCAGCACCTGCGATGCCTGCTGACCCTCCAGAAAGACTGAAACCATTCAAGAAAAAAAAAGGAAAACCTCAAACTTTAGAAACGTCAAGGGTTCTTGCTCTTCCAGTAACTTACTGTGATCGCATCAATCACACAACCAACAAAATGTATTGGATTAGAACAGATATTACACTGCAATTTTCAATAAATTGTGTTTCTAGTAGTTGGAGGTTGTATTTTAGCTTTGACTTAACCTCGTTAAAAAATGGTTTCTGGTGCTGACGTGAAACTAACAGGTGCAAAGTTTCAGGTGCGCACTAGATAGTAAAAAATGGTGTACACTTGTGTTGCGTTTTTCTACTTTCCTTATTGGCCCTTTACAGTCACAGACCCATTTACGTATAGATGGAGCTCAGCTTCTAAACAGTGGCACCAACATTCCACCAGAGGCAACGTGGGGTTCAGTGTCCTGCCCAAGGAGACTTCGACACATGGGCAGGCAAGGCGGAAATTGGACCTGCAAACTTCTGATTAGAGGTCAACTACCACAATAACGCTGCACCATGGTCGCCCTAGTTTCAAGGGCACAACAGTAGTTTCAAGTGCACACTAGTTAGTTCAAGTGCACACCACATAGTTTCAAGTGCACACCAGTTAGTTTCAGGTGCACACCAGATAGTTTCAGGTGCACACCAGATAGTTTCAGGTGCACACCAGATAGTTTCAAGTGAACACCAGATAGTTTCAGGTGCAGACCAGATAGTTTCGGGTGCACACCAGATAGTTTCAAGTGCACACCAGATAGTTTCAGGTGCACACCAGATAGTTTCAAGTGCACACCAGATAGTTTCAGGTGCACACCAGATAGTTTCAAGTGCTCACTAGTTAGCTAAAAGTGCACACCAGTTAGTTTTGGTGCACACCAGATAATTTTAAGTGCACACCAGTTATTTTCAATTACGCACCACATAGTTTGAGGTGCACACCAGTTAGTTTCAGATATGCACCAATTAGTTTTAGCTGGGCGCCGGATGGTTTCAAGGGCACACCAGTTAGTTTCAAGTACACACCACATAGTTTCAAGTGCACACTAAATAGTTTCAGGTTCACAGCAGATAGTTTTAGATGAAGACCAATTAGTTTCAGGTTCTTGCCAGTAAGTTTCAAGTACACACCAGATAGTTTCTAGTGTGTACGAGATAGTTTCAGGAACACACCAATTAGTTTTAGACGCACACCAGTTAGTTTCATGTGCACACCAAAAAAGCAGCTTCATTTCAAAGACTTTACCTTGCGAAACAGCAACACAGTAAAGCAAAGGAACACCCACACAGACTAGAGGTTAGAAACAGTTCCTGTCAGGTTCAAAGTCATTTCTAGCTGCTTACGTGCTAAAAAGATCATTTCTTTATAGAAATATACAATTTAGACAATAAACTGTGACTTAAGTTTGCAGTTTCCCCAACATGTTCCCCCTTAACCAGCTCCTGAGAGCTGCAGAACCTTAAAGAACAGAGCAAGGGTTTAGTACCGTGGTTTGCCGCACAGCTGTGCAGAACCAGCAGCAGCACAACGGCGCCGGCGCTCAGGGTCGGTCCCGCCATGATCCAAACGCTCAGAAGCAGATCCACCAGCCTTCAGTGTCTCCGTGCGAGCGCGTCTGAGCTCCCTGTGGGGAGAGTATTGACCGCGGGGTCAAAGTATGAGTCAGGCTGATGAATGGATCCACTCCGTCAATGTGGACAGGCTCTCAGAGATGATGCAGCTTTATGCAGCAGGAAGTCTTTTCAGCCACAATTATGGTCATTATCTGCGATGTTTGTCTTTGAATACAAATGTCGTCGATGTTTGAAAAGGTTTGTGGCGTTTAAAGTACAAAGCATTCCCAGAAAACTAGGATTATAGACTCGAAGTAATTACATTTATGATTGTCTGAGCTTTAAGTCTGACGATATTTGGGGGTTTTGACCAAATTCTAGGTTTTTGTGAAACAAAAAAGAGCTTTTCGATCAAGAACCATTGCTTTAGGAGGAAGTATCCTTATAAAAGAAATCAAGTCTTCAATCTACGTTAAAGATTGTGTGTTTAAGCGTCACCGGTGACGCCTCAGGTGTTAAAGGGTTAACGAAGAGGCCTTTTTTTTTTTTTAATTGATCAGAGATCAGGAAGAGGTAAAGCTGATGTGCTGCAGCTGTTTTGCACAGTTCAGGAACCCAGATGACTCAGTGATCAAATATTTATCCGGCTGGATACACAAGATAAGGTCCGTCGGCGGTTTAGGTACTTAAGCTGAAATCTTTAGATTTTTAACCTCATTAATGGAATTCATTTGCTGCTACCAGAAAGGTTTCTTTTTACAAAATAGTTTCAGTTCTTTTAAAAAAAGATAGACTTATTTTATACTACAAGCAACATAACAAAACATAACAGGATTTTTTTTTAAACACACAATTAAAAAGAAAAAAATTGAAAAAAAATTAGGAAGAGATACACTAGAAATAGTAAAATCCTCTGTCCATGCAGCAATTCATTTTTACTTAACAGAAAATTTGATAAAATATAGAAATCTGGTAGAATTAATACAAATTTTATGTCATATAGCCCAAGTAACAGTATAGTACAAGTATAGTACCTGTGTAATCTATGTATATGTCATGGATATATTTATATTAATCTGATACAGTTCATACTGTAAAATGTATTAGTGGAATAATGAGATGGTTAATATCATCCAGTGTTACATCGTTTCTCAAAAGCAGAAGTTCTAACAAAAATGTTCAGATCATTAACATTGTAAACAGATTTCTGCTTCTCCTGGAGGACGTTTCAGTTTGGCCACTAGGTGGAGCTCGCGCTATAGCAGTGAACTTTTATCCAGAAGAATTAGCTAAAACGGCGTTTTAGACCAAAAATAGTTACTTTAAAAAATATTTCTTTCAAGGAGTTTGGAAAATACATGCCTGTGAGTTTATAAAGATGTTCATTTAGACAGTAATGTCTGTTTAGTTTGACCGAGCGTTAGCATTAGCCGTCCTATGGGGAATTCCATTAAACGTTAGCATCAAGCTAGCGGACTTCAGCTAATTCGGTTTATATTTTTTTGGATCGATTATCGGTCTATTAATCTCAGATTGATTCGGATCGATTATTCAATTTTATCAACCCAGCCCTAGAAATTACTCATTTTAAAGCAAAATGGGAACAAAATGAGAACACAATATCATACTATACCTACTTATGCCTTAATAAATCTTTATCAAATCTAGAAACAACCCTCATTTGTTGAGCATGAATCTAAATTTTAAAATCTAAAAATTCTAAAACTCTCTGAGATTCAACATGTGGCTCCTCCTTGTTATGAAGTAATTCTGTTTAGTAAAATTGATTCTTTTTCTTTTGTTAAAAATGTGGAGCCACAAGGATTTTGACTGATTTTAACACTAATTTCATTATTTCTAGCTTCAGTTAGCTTAATGGGACAATCTTTTTTTTTTTTTTTTCAAATTTACTGAATTTGACAAAAACAAAAAAAAGTGGAGTAAAGAGAAGCTAAAACAGCTTTAAACACAAATATCTGGAAATGTCTAAAAGTAAAAGTATACATTTTTTGCAGTGTAAAGCTAGCAGATAAAAAAAATAGAAAATGCTGATAGTTTTTATTTTTGGTTTAGACGTTTAGAAATTAAAAAAAGGATTTTGACGTGATTTACTGTGATCTGCATTAGTGAATCCTGGGATTAAGTATTTTAGTATGAATCAACTTTGGAACAACTATCCCTGTGAAGACTATAAAATACTTGTATTATTGTTGTTTTGTAAAAATCTTTCACAGAACTAAAAAACTTAGATATTTTAATAATGTTCTGCTCAAAACCCTTTTTTTAAACATAATCTCAGTTTATTAAAACAAATTATAGAAGAAATTTCTGATCTTTTACAAGTTGATGGTTTAACTTTACTTTATTTTAAAATTAATAAACATTTATTTCCAGTTAAATAAAGATTCCCCAAGTAAATAAATAAGTATTTCCATTGGAGTGTCATCAAGAGAAAAGATAAAAACCTGCTCAGAAAACAGTTTAAGATCCGGTCGTCATCCGTCAAGAATCAAACAATTGTTCGGGATGAACTTCATCCTATTTTTGACACTTTTGGAATCACATACCTCTATGGCGGAAGTGGTCCAAACCCTGCTAGCTTCATCCAAAGATGCCGTGGAGGACAGAAGTCTGCTATCTATCCAGGCCAGAGCAGACGGTTTGTCTCTACATCGTGGTTCGGCCCGTTCAAGTCCACGCTGCTGCCTATAGTGGCTTATCGAAGCATTTTTCATTGTGCACAGAGTGTGGTGTTCTATCTTCAAGGCTGTGCTCAGATACCAGCTTGCGTCTATGTGTGTCAGAGGAGCTGTTTGGCATTCCAGTCTTCTGACCTCATTCCTGCTGTTTTAGTGAAACAACTAAATATGAATTTGACGTCTGTGTGTCACCTGGAAACACCGGAGGAGCTGATGCCTTCTTATCCTTCCTTTTTAACTCATTTAAGTCTTGATTTGTTAAAAGTAATATATTTTTTTCAACTATTAACATTAAACTCATTTAAAAAAAAGCTTCTCCTCCAGAATGTACACGTGTCGATAATGATGATATGATGATCTGATCTACTGTTAAAAATGTTTACCATTAGAATGAGTGTAAATCACATACTGGTATCTTAGGTATTTAAAGTATATAAAATAGTGTGTGCTTTTTTTAATATAACCAATATTCTCTCTTAATCAGGCTTTAGTCATAATTATAGAAAATTTGGCTTTTTAACATTTTAATTTCAACAGGATGCTCCTATTTAACACATGGTGTAATTTATCCTAAAAGGGAATAGGAAGCATTGCTGACAAACTTAAAGTTCCTATACCATGCAAAATCTACTTTTAGAGCTTTTAAGTGTTATATAATCTTCATTCCTCACTATGAAAAAACCCAAAGCTGTATTTTCAGTGCATTCATGTATTTCTGAGTATTACGCTAAATACCTGTGCTCTGAGTATCAGCCCCTCTTAACTTACGATAAAGAGCGGGTCCTCACATTGTGACATCACAAAGTTAGAACAGCCCCATCCAGGAAGAGTTAACGCTCCTGGCTCCCCACTCAATTTCTCTACTCAGCTAGCTGTGCTCAGCCACTAGCTTTGCCACCCAACTAAAGATGCTCAGCCGCGAGCTTCCCTCTCAGCTAGTGGTGTACAGCCACTAGCTTCCCACTCAGATAGCGGTACTCACTGCTCAGCTTGCAGTGCTCAGCTGCTATTTTACCTCTCAGCTAGCAGTGCTCAACCGTTAGCTTCCCACTCAGCTAGCAGTGCTCAACCGTTAGCTTCCCACTCAGCTAGCAGTGCTCAACTGTTAGCTTCACGCTCAGCTAGCAGTGCTCAACCGTTAGCTTCCCACTCAGCTAGCAGTGCTCAACCGTTAGCTTCACGCTCAGCTAGCAGTGCTTAGCCACTGCTAGACTCGGCTGCTATTTTCACCACTCTGCTAGCTCAGCCTCGGGGCCACTAAATGCAAACATACAATATGCACATCTATCTTTGCCAAAAAACGCAGTATATGGGCGAAACCCAGACACAAGATTGGCTGTAGGATGATGTCATGAAATGGGCGGTACCCACAAAGCAGCAAAAGGCGGAGATCGAGTTGTCTTACTTTTTTAATAAAATCATGAAAATGACTCATATTTCCTAAATAATTTATTTTTTAGTGTACCAAAGGTTAAACGAGGTCATACATATGGATATAGTTTACTCTGAAAGACTTAAGAAAATCATAGTACAGGGCCTTTCAAAGTCTCTAAAATTGTTGTGTTCCTTAAAATATATACACTTTTGAAGTTCTTTGTAGCTCCTGCCAAAAAATGCTCTATTAACTCTACTGTAGATGTTGCTGCTGGTTTATCAGATAAGAAACTAACCGAAAACTTCAGATGAACATTCCAGCCTTTGATAAGGAGTAAATCATACTTGGGATTTCTGGGTAAACTCCAGACTAAATACAAGAATGCAGTCATGTGTTATAAAGAAAAGTGTCAATAACAGTGCAGGGGATCTGCTAAACCAGAACCGTTCAGACAGTCATTAGGAATCTTGAGATAAACTTTGACAAATATTAAAACTTTGTCAGCCTATGTGATCAATGAGACCAACTAAAAACACCAATCTTACATTTTGCAGGATGAACTTTATATATATTTGCTTAAAGTTGAATTTCTCTTGAAGATTCAGCTGCAGTTACATTCTCTATACTTTGCTTCCCCCTGGAGGACTGTGGTGCTACATTTAAAATATGAATAGATTAATAAATAAATCCAGTATACTTCTAATCATCAGCCCTGAAAACAAGAGAAAGATGACTTTACCCAGAGAGTTGAGAGTTTCAAACACTCTCACTGTGTGGTGGAGTTATAACCTTACGAGGCTCATCGCACACGCAAGTAGTAGGAGTAAAAAAATATATAGAAGCGTGAAATGAACATAAACAACTAGGTCATTTATCACATAAATCTTAAAATCCAAAAAGTAAATTACCATTAAATTTCTGTCTTTTACAGAAACAAAAACACTGATATCTATATGTTGCTTAACTTAGCTTATGTTAGCTTATCTTAGCTTACGTTAGGTTAACTTACCTTATGTAAGTTTAGCTTAGCTCACGTTAGGTTAGCTTAGCTTACGTCAGATTAGCTTATTTTATGTTAGTTTAGCTTAGTTTACGTTAGGTTAGCTTAGCTTACGTTAGCTTAGCTTAGGTTAGCTTAGCTTATGTTAGTTTAGCTAAGCTTACGTTAGGTTAGCTTAGCTTACGTTAGCGTAGCTTAGGTTAGGTTAGCTTAGCTTATGTTAGCTTAGCTTAGCTTAGGTTAGGTTTTATCCAGATAAATGTTGTTTTAACAAACCTAAAATTCATGATTTTTTTATTAGCATTACATAATTTAGCGTTTTAATTTTCTTTTGTGTAGTTCATTAACATTGTATCATTATAACCCAAATATGGTTTACATGTATAACAAAACAAAATGTTTACTCAGCAATGCCAAATATGTACTGATACATATTTTACCATTTTGTAGTGTAATAAACAAACTTGATTCATTGCTATGGGCCAATAATATTACTTCTCATGATAATATTTAGCCGTATTGTTCAGAAATAAATTACTCTTGATACTACAATTGTACATTTGACTTGTGTATCTTTTTTCCAGCTGGATACAACAATTCAAAAGAGGAAATCTCTTCCAGAAATAAAACAGTGTGTTGAATAATGCAGCACTGACCAATGCTCATTTTGTTCTATAAAGTATTTCCAACCAATAAGATTATTAAAGGTTCAAATTTATCTTCAACTTATACTTTTTTAAATGGCAATTGTCACAAAACATTTTCAAGGGCAAAATATTTATTTTTAGTAAAGTCGATGAATTTGACAGGAGGATTGGTATAGAATTGGAAAAAGCAGAGAGACTCTGTAACATGTGTTTTAATCGTATAAGGTTTAATTTGAAAAATTGCTCTAATATATTTTTCCTATTTATAGCTATGATTCATCGTACAGAAACCAGCTGTCAGGTGTTACCAGTTTTGTTTAAGCTTAATGTAACTTATTCTTATATAAAAGTTATTCTACCACCTCAGCAGATCCAGCTTAATTATATGTTTTGGATTTGAATTTGGTTTTCTGGTGTGTCTCATTTTATTATATTTTATTGTGAAAAATGTGGAAAATGTGTTAAATTTGTGCTTCAGAATAGGAAAAAAAGTCAAGGCTATTTCATATTAATCCATGAATCACCAAAGTAGCAATTCTGCATCGTCATTTCAGGTTCTCTTTCTTCAGATTCAGGAGATAGAAAATACCAGACTTAACTATCTAACAGCAGTTGTATAAATAAAAAAGAGAAATCAGTTTTGTGTTCTCCAGGCTAATGTTTCAAGCCTCTACTGGATTATATTTCCACACAAAAAAATGGCACCTAAAGGGTTAAAAATAATTGTATTTCATCAGTAAGAAAGAGATTAGAAATATTCAGTCATAACCAATACGTTAAAAGTGTATGAAACATACCAAACTATCAACATTAGTAACATTTTTCGTAGAAAAAAATCGATAAGCAGCACCTGTCCTGAAATCGTCCTGAAGGTGCTGTTCATCCTCCAGCCTGAAGGGGCGCTGCAGTCCTGAACGCGCTGTTTTGATTCTGAATGCGGCTGATCTTTATCACCGGTATATCGGTGCAGGTACCGTGTGTCGTTCGAGCTTGCAGATTCATATGGATTAAGGTGTTTTCCTCTTTGAGTGACAAGGAAATTCTCATCTAGGCCCTCAAAAAGGGGGTCAACAAAACGGTTAAACGATTAGAACGAACGAAGCAGGATGTTCACATAAACCTGGGAGCAAATTCGACCAAGAGCTGCAGCTTCAACCAGGTTAAAACTGTGATTCCTCAGGTAAGAGAAAGATTTTTCTGTTAAGATATCAGGAAAAAGAAATGTTACACCCGAAGGAGTGTGCGAAGTAATCACACAATTAGACAGTAACTGCTATGGTGTTCGTATTGATATTAGAAGGATTTTACTTTCGATTTGGACACGTGTTATAAACCGACTTTTTCCGTGAAATCTGTGTCTAAAATGTAATTAGGCTACATCTAAATCTCTTGTTGTCTCGTGTTATGGTTGAATTCTCCAGAAATTAACATTTTATTCTTTTTAACTTAACGAAGGAGCAGAGACTGTAAAATCCCACCTCACGTCATTGACTGTATACAGTCAACACGTTCTAAACAGGAAGTACCTGGACGATCCTTTTCATGTGACGTCACATGTCGCCGGTCGAGTCCAGAGTGGCTTCCTGTTTATATTATTTAGGACTGCGAAGCTGACATCTGAACACTATTTAAAGCAATTTTATGTAGTTAATAAAAAGTAACCTAACCAGTTGTAACCAAAATTTGTATAATATTTATTTTATAAATGTCCTACGTGGTTTCATTCATTTTCCCCTGTTAAATCGTTCACAAATCAAAAAGAAAGAATGCCAGCTCAGTAGGGCTGCCATGATTAGTCGACAAATCGACTGTTAAAATAGTCGACGACTAATTTAATAGTCGATTAGTCGTTACTTTATATTATGTGGAGTCAGATTTTAATAAAGTTGAAAGTGATAGTGGCATTCTGTTAGCTTGTTGGACTAATTTATTAGGCTATTTTGGAGTTTAGCTAATATTTCAGCTACATGCTAGCTGTTTTGGCTAATTTAGGCTATTTTCAGTTTTTTAGGCTATTTTGGAGTTCATTTAATATTTCCACTGTCTGCTAGCTATTTTTGGCTAACTTGGGCTTTTCATTTCTTTTAACCTATTTTGGACAAAAGTTAATATTTCAGCTGCATGCTCGCTGTTTTGGTTAATTTAGGCTATTTTCAGTTTTTTTTTAGGATATTTTGGAGTTCAGTTAATATTTCAGCTGCCTGTTAGCTATTTTGGCTAACTTGAGCTGTTAATTTTTTTAACCTATTTTAAACTTAAGCTAATATTTCAGCTGCATGCTAGCTGTTTTGGCTAAGTTAGGCCCTTTTCCCATTTTTTTAGGCTAATTTGACATTTAACTACTATTTTTGCTGGCTATCAGCTTCAGGGTTTTCAGCTATCAGTTTTAGAATCTTCAGCTATTGTCACTAAGATCTTCAGCGGCCAAATTCAGCTAACAGCATTCACACTAGCATTATCACAGGTAATGCTATATATCTAGTTTAAAGCTAATGTTGGTTAAGATGTGTGTTTTACATCCACTTTATGCTTGACCCAATTAGTTGACTAATCGGAAAAAATAATCGGTGATTAGTCGACTATTAAAATAATTGTGGGAGCACTACTGCAGCTACGTCCCCAAATTCCTATGGATTATATTTAACACGAGTCATGGATTATTTACTCTGACAACCTGGTCATAGTTAGACGAAGGTTACAGGTATCTTATTGAATGCTGCTTGTTTGTTTATGAAGGTAATTGTGATTTTATTCTTTTAATCTATGCTAATGCTAACGCTAGCATTAGCTTTGGCTATGAGATGTGGGGCTTCACATGATCTATTCTGACCAGTTAAAAGTTGGCTAAATTTCCATGCTCACATATACCTTGTAAACAGAGCAAAAGTCAGACAATTCCAGCGTGTCTGACATTAAAGTCAAACTTATAACTGTTGTAATGTTTTCTACTGCGGTCAGTGACCTGCTGTTAGCTCAGCTGTGGTTCTAACATCAGTCCCCTTTGCTTTTCCTTATAGCATCTTTGGGACAATAAAAATATTTATAAAAGAATTATTGTACATTTTTCTGTTGAAATTGGTAATGTTACCTTTTATTATTTATGTAAAATTGGGTTAAACAGCATTCAGTTCTTTGTTTTTTTTCAGTCTAAATCCTTTAACCCGAAGTTGCGTATCACGTTCACATCCCTGTTGCCATTTTGTGTGACGTCACCGTGAAAAGGGTCTATTGAGAAATATATAGTTATTACGCAGTCGTTGTATTTGTCAGAATAACCATTCTTGCTCTGATACCTTTCTTAAAAAATCTTGCTTTTCTTCCATGATATTTCTTCTTTATTGCAAGTTATTGAAGTTATAAACTGACCAATCAGAGGCCTCTGTAAACCATTTGATTAGTGGTCATGGATGACTTGTGTCTCCTCTGCAGGTGAAGCTGAAACATTATCTGAATGGATCAAGGTGAGAACGAAGATGAAGCCTCCAACCCAGAAAACCCGCCGTGTGAGGTTGATGAGGTTCAGAGTGAAGCTCAGAGGTGAGACTTCTAACCGTGTGTGACTCTGCTTTTGTGTCAAAACTCGCATCAGCAACTTCGTCAATGTCTACAGGAAAAGACGAGCACCTGATCCTGAACCAGAATCTGCATCCGGATCTGGACCCAGCTGTGTTTCTCTGAGGAGTGACAAGTCAAAGGATGCTGAAGTTGATTTTAGATCAGAGTGTGTCGCTGCAGAACGGTGAGTTCCATCTATATAGTATGTAGCTTGATCATCAAATCACTTGTACTACTCATAAATGACCCCAGTCTACCGCTAGGGGACTTAATTTGACCTGATTTTGCCGTTTTCCCTTCTTGCTTCTCTAGTAATTGTAAACTTTTTCGAGGTTGATGGGCTCATTTACGTCTACGAATTGTAGGATAATCATACGTAACATTATTGTTGTAGTAATACATAATTAGAGCAGATGCGCCGTTTATTATGAAAACAGTGATAATCGAGTTTCTGCTGTAAACTGTGAGCTGAGCGACGGCGGGCCCTGATGTGTGGGCGGGGTTCGAGACCCGCATGCTCATGGAAGACACTGTGGCCCGGGCCGGAGTCTCAATAAACGCTCCTAAGGGCTCTGCTGACCGGCTTAATGTGCGCAGTTAGTTGCGCTCCTCTCAGCTCAGCGCTGTGACGTATCTATCAGAGGATGTTCGATTGGCTATTTTATCTTTACATTTGGATCAAGGCAATAATAAAATGGCCCCCATTTTTACTTTTTCCCTTCTTGGACAAATGCGAGAGAACAAGTCGTCAAACTGGGTCACAGAGACACAGAAATAGCACTCAAAGTGTTGTCATTCGGATTGCAACGATTAGTCGCAACTATGTCTACTATTAAAATTAAAATGATTGACAACTAATTTGCTCGTTTTCCTTGTTTCTATCTCAAAACTCCAGCGTGCGCCATTTTTTTTTAGCTAATCTGGTCAGTAGTGATGTCACAGAAAGTTCTGAGAAGGACAGACTACCATGACAACACGCCAACAGAGCTTGAAAATGTGGGAAACATAAAAAAATAAAAGGAAAAAGTGTCCAATGCAATATCTGTAAGGCAGAAAAATTATGTTCCATGGCGATGGAGGAACACCTGAAGAGGAAGCACGTTGTGACCGAGGTTGATCACATTGAAGAGGGAGTTTCATCTAGTTCAAACACCGGCTGGAGAAAACCACTGCTGTGTTTTAACCAGTGATTGGGGCCTTTATTACAGCAGATGGCACATGGAAAGAATGAAAAATGTACGTTCTAACATCCCTTGCCTTTCTTCCTTTTTTCTATGTATAGGAATATCTTGAGTTCAAAGATGCCATTAGTGTTTCGCTTTTATAAATGGGCCCTGTATTGCAAGATGCACTATTTTTTATTTTTTAATCAATATTTTTCCAACAGGAACTATGCCAAACGCAGAATTTGCTCTACATCTGGACCCAGCTGTATTTCCTTGAAGAGTGACAGATCAAAGGATATAATTCATGATTTTAAATCAGGTCACATGGCAGCAGAAAGGTGAGTTTCATGTAAAAGTTTGACAGGTGCCAAATATAAGTGAACAAATCTTTATTCCTTAGGCCAAATAAAAAAACGTATCTGCCATGTCGCACACCTACGGGACACTTATCTATCAGATACTGTGCTTGAAAAGTTGAAAAAGTCATGGGCAGATCAGGTGTTTTGTTCTTTTCATCCCTCCAGGGGAAAAATAGGTTATTTTAATACACAATTTTATTTTATACTCAATATTTTGAACAAAGTGGTCCAAAGGGAGTGACGGAATTCTACTTCTTGGTGGAGATTTTAATTGTGTTATGATGAAAACACTGAAATTGATAGCTAAAACCGCTGAAGCTGATAGCTGAAAACACTGAACTTGATAGCCAGCTAAAATATTAGCTAAATGCCAAATACGTTTAAAAAAACGTAGAAAAAATACTTTGGTTAGCCAAAACAGCTAGCATGTACCTGAAATATTAGCTAGACTTCAAAATAGCCTAAAAAACTGAAAAAAATCCTAAATTAGCCAAAACAGCTAGCATGTAAATATTAGCTAAACTCCAAAACAGCCTTAAAAACGTTTAAAAAAGCCTAGATTCGGCAAAACAGCTAGCCTGTAAATATCAGCTAAACTCCAAAACAGCCTTAAAAACGTTTAAAAAAGCCTAGATTCGGCAAAACAGCTAGCATGTAAATATCAGCTAAACTCCAAAATAGCTAGCATGTAAATATTAGCTAAGCTCCAAAATAGCCTTAAAAACGTTTTCAAAAGCCTAGATTAGCCACAACAGCTAGCATGTAGCTGAAATATTAGCTAGACTTCAAAATAGCCTAAAAAACTGAAGAAAACAAAATCCTAAATTAGCCAAAACAGCTAGCATGTAAATATTAGCTAAACCCCAAAACAGCCTTAAAAACATTTTCAAAAGCCTAGATTCGCCAAAACAGCTAGAATGTAAATAATAGCTAAACTCCAAAATAACCCAAAAAAACTGGAAAAAAATCCTAGATTAGCCAAAACAGCTAGCATGTAAATATTAGCTAAACTCCAAAACAGCCTTAAAAACGTTTTCAAAAGCCTAGATTAGCCAAAACAGCTAGCATGTTGCTGAAATATTAGCTAAACTCCAAAATAGCCTAAAAACATCATAGTAAATGCCAAAATAGTCCAAAAATCTAGCGGAATGCCAATTTTTAAAACCATAACTTTTATTATTACATGTATCAAACCAAACTACAACACCGCCACACTTAAAATAATTAATTAGCAATTATGGTCAGTTCAAATGAAAATCAGCAAAACATTAGCAATAGATATATGCACTTTGAGTTGTCTCTGTACATGAAATGTGCTATACAAATAAACTCGCCTTACCTCTTGCACTTATTCAAACATGTTGTTGGGGTTGGGAACTTGTCTCTGTCATATGTTCGGGACATTTAGGTTAAAAGAAGAAGCTTAATTGTTTCCAGATTCAGCTATTTTTTTTTTTTTTTGCTTTACTTTAAAGAGTATAGCAAGCAGGACTTGTCACTCATGGTTGGCAGGTTGTCACCATGATAAGTGGCATTCTTGGTTCACATTTAGGGCTGGGTTGATAAAATCGATTAATCGATTTGAATCGATCTAAGCTTAATAAACCATTAATCGATCCATAAAAATAGAAATCGATTTAGCACATAAAAGCTAAAGTCTGCTAGCTTGAAGCTAATGTTTACTGGAATTTCCCATAGGACGGCTAATGCTAGCGCTCAGTCGACCTAGATATACGTTGCTGACTAAATGAACATCTTTATAAACTCACAGGCATACATTTTCCAAACTTTTTAAAAGTGGATCAAAAGAATATAAAAAATTGTGAATCGAATCCATCCAGGCTCGGGTGAATTGAATCGAATCAACTTTAGTAACTATTATCAATATCCAGCCCTAGTTCACATGTCTGCACAAACACAAAAACAATATTAGCTCTTGTTCATTTCATCTCAGGATGGACCAGGAGCTCTTAGAAGGTCCCAGTAGTAAATCTACACCTCAGGATCAAAGTGCAATAGACTCCACCTTTCAGGTATGTACACACAACTATTTGTTCTCATCTCCATGCTACATAGCTGTATTGTAACGTTCTCGGACGTATGGCTTATTCCTACATTTCTTTGCAGCTTGTGGAGAACAACATGTTCACTTTTATGAAGGAAAAACTACAGGAATTCAAGAAACGTGTGAGTGGAGAGGAGAGACAGATGAGCGATAAAGATATGTTTGGGGTTGACGAAGAGAAAGACGAGATACTGACAGAAATGTTTCTAGAAATGACAATTCTATTTCTAAAAGGAATAAAAGAAGATGACCTGGCTGACCGTCTGCAGAGCAGTAAGATTTTTATTTGTATAGACTCAACAATATAAAAACTTTAATTTGTATTGATTTGTACTTGCGAAAATACAAAAAAAAATAACATGCCAATTTTTTCCTCTTTTCTAAAGATTTCCCCACCACATGCCAGCGTAAACTGAAAACCAACCAAAAAAAGAAGTTCCAGTGTCTTTTTGAGGGAATCGCTAAAGCAGGAAACCCAACCCTTCTGAATGAGATCTACACAGAGCTCTACATCACAGAGGGAGGAACTGGAGAGCTGAATGAAGAACATGAGGTCAGACAGATTGAAGCAGCATCCAGGAAAGCAGACAGAGCAGAAAAAACCATCAAGCAAGAAGAAATCTTCAAACCTCTTCCTGGAAGACAAGAACCAATCAGAACCGTGATGACAAAGGGAGTGGCTGGCATCGGGAAAACAGTCTTAACACAGAAGTTCACTCTGGACTGGGCTGAAGGCAAAGCCAAACAGAACATCCACTTCATATTTCCATTCACTTTCAGAGAGCTTAATGTGCTGAAGAATAAAAAGTTCAGCTTGGTGGAACTTGTTCATCACTTCTTCCCTGAAACCAAAGGAATCTGCAGCTTTGAAGACTTCCAGATCATCTTCATCTTTGATGGTCTGGATGAGTGTCGACTTCCTCTGGACTTTAGAAACAGTGAGATAGTGACGGATGTTACACAGTCCACCTCAGTGGGTGATCTGCTGACAAACCTCATCAGGGGGAACCTGCTTCCCTCTGCTCTCCTCTGGATAACCACACGACCTGCAGCAGCCAATCAGATCCCTGCTGAGTGTGTTGGCATGGTGACAGAGGTCAGAGGCTTTGCCGATCCTCAAAAGGAGGAGTACTTCAGGAAAAGGTTTAAAGATAAAAAGCAAGCAAGCACAATCATCTCCCACATCAAGAGATCCCGAAGCCTCCACATCATGTGCCACATCCCAGTCTTCTGCTGGATCACTGCTACAGTTCTGGAGGATCTGCTGAAGAGCAGAGAGGGAGGAGAGCTGCCCAAGACTCTGACTGAGATGTACGTCCACTTCCTGGTGGTTCAGGCCAAAGTCAAGAAGGTCAAGTATGATGGAGGAGCTGAGACAGATCCTCACTGGAGTCCAGAGAGCAGGAAGATGATGGAGTCTCTGGGAAAACTGGCTTTTGAGCAGCTGCAGAAAGGAAACTTGATCTTCTATGAATCCGACCTGACAGAGTGTGGCATCAATGTGACAGAGGCCTCAGTGTACTCAGGAGTGCTGACTCAGATCTTTATTGAGGAGAAAGGTCTGTACCAGGACAAGGTCTACTGCTTCATCCATCTGAGCATTCAAGAATTCCTTGCTGCTCTTCATGTCCACATGACCTTCATGAAGTCTGGAGTCAACCTCTTGGCAGAGGAGCAAACCTCATCTCAGTCGTCCTCACCAGGCCAGGAACCTACAGACATTCAGTTCTACCAGACCTGTGTGAACGCGGCTTTAAAGAGTCAGAATGGGCATCTGGACCTTTTTCTACGATTCCTTCTGGGACTTTCAAAACTAAACAATCAGACCCTCCTACAAGGACTACTCGTTCCAACAGGAAGCAGCATTGAAACCGACGAGAAGACAATCCAACACATAAAGAAGAAAATCAGTGAGAATGTGTCTGTGGAGAAAAACATCAACCTGTTCCACTGCCTGAATGAGCTTGATGATAATTCTCTGGCAGAGGAGATTCAGAATTTCCTAAATTCAGGCCGTCTCTCCGTAAACACACTGTCCTCTCTTCAGTGGTCGGCTCTGGTCGTCATTTTACTGTCAGATAAAGATCTGGACGTGTTTGACCTGAAGAAGTACTCTGGTTCAGAGGAAGTTCTTCTGAAGCTGCTTCCAGTGGTCAAAGCCTCCAACAAAGCTCTGTAAGAACATTGACCAGTTAAATCTATCTGATAAAGACACTATTTTATAATGTCTAACTCAAGAATAAAAGCTCTGTCCCTCTTCTTATTTTTCAGATTGAGTAACTGTAAACTATCAGAGAGAAGTTGTAAAGCTCTGGCAGAAATTCTCAGCTGTGAGTCCTGCAGTCTAAGAGAGCTGGGCCTGAGTAACAACGATTTGGGCGATTTAGGACTGAAGCATCTTTGTGTTGGACTGGAGAATCCCAAATGTCCTTTGGAAACTCTCAGGTCAGTTCAAAGAAAGGCTTTAACCTTTGTGCTATCTTATGGGGTCCAGATGACCCAAGCCTTTGTGTTATCCATCCCATGACAAATGTTGTTGAAGGTGGACAGGATTTTGTGTCTCCCACGGACACCAGTGAAAACCAAAAATAAATAAAAAAGTACAGTGTACCGGCCTTTGGGGTTCAGACCCCACTTCCATTGTCAACATACCTAAGATGGCAAAAGGGGTTGAGCTGTCATATCTTCTATAAATCATATTTATCAGTTGCTCATAATGTGTTCATATTTAGCGACTTGTTGTGAAGTGGAAAGTGGCCTCAGACACAGAGTGAAGCAGAGCTTGGTCTGATTGGAAGCAAACAGATCATTTCAAAAGATGAGTCTGACCGTTGATCCTGGACCAGGGACAAGGACAAATTATTGGCGAGGAATTTTACACGTAATTTTTTTGTCTGCAGCCTGTCAGGATGTGGGATCACCAAAGAAGGCTGCACACTTTTGGCTTCGGCTCTGAACTCCAACCCCTCTCATCTAAAAGAGCTGGACCTGAGCTACAACCATCCTGGAACAGAAGGGGTGAAACTCCTTACTCCTATACTGGATACTCTCAGGTAATCAGAAATTCAGAAATCAAAACCAATCTATGGATGAGAGCCATCTAAAGTGACTGTTTGGATGCTGAAAGAGAACAGGCTATTCTTGACCCTCTCCTCCTTTCAGGGTGGATCCTGCTGGAGAAGAATGGCTGACACCAGGTCTAAAGAAGTGTAAGAAAAGTCTACTGTTAATCAGAATACTTGATTAAGCTAATCAATATATTCAAATTTCTACATGGTCCGATATAGAATTAAGAGAGAAAACTATTCACAGAGAAATCCACAAACACAATGCTCCCACGCCAACATAGGCCTGTGGCAGCCCTATGTTATTGCACAGCACATCAAGACACAGTCTGAGGGAGCAAGAAGAGTTCACCAAGGCGTTGAAAACAATCAATCAAAGAGCTAGTCGTCCATGACAACTAGCTCTGTTTATTGCACTTTCAGCTGATTTGTTCTGGTATGGCCTAGGGAGTGTGTCCTTGCCTGGGAACGTCAGATTAGAGATGATTGTTTAGGCGCAGGCACACCCTATTTCTGTCTGCCATCTGGAAATCCTTAGGTACTGCTTTGTAAAATGGTAAAATTTCATGGATTCATCCAAGTCCAACCGTAACTTACTCCAAACTAGTTTCCGTCTTCCCAAGAGAGACTTCAATACGACACATGCGGGCAAACAGAGCATCGATCTTGGCCTTCAATCCATTCAGTTTTCAGTTGGAGTATCTGTACAGCTCTTAGTGTCCAATCGCAAAGCACTCCCAACTTGCCTTTTGCTGTAAATCGCTCCGCCCGGTTCCGATAATTCCAGATTACACCAGCTCAAATCCGCAGAAAGCAGATCATGAATCCAATGATGTAAACTTCTTCAACATCTTTCAGAGAGTTGTGAAAGGCAGAGAATGAGCCACTTTCCCTATAGGTCATTCAAATATCCAGCTATCCAACCTCCTGAACAAGTGGGATCTGCTTTCCCACTCCTCATGGTGGAGAAGATTCGGTCGATCGCATTTGTAGTCCAATTGATCAGATCCACATTACTGGAAAGTGAGAAAAACAGAGAAAGTCTTGGTCAAGAGCTGATGAGGGAGCTCAGGGAGAAGCGTCTGCTCTTGGTGAGTGATGGAAGAGAAAGGACAACAATGGAGGTCATCCAGCAGTTCCTCTTTTTATTGCTTTACTTTTGGTACATCGTGTATAACAAGAATTTAATGTTGTTTGAAAGAAGATTGCGACTGACTAGAAAGAATACCGCCGTAAAGAGATTCGTTTTGGTGATGTTGAGCTGCAGGTGGTTCCGTTTACACCATGAGACAAAGTCACCAACGACTCTCCTGTACTCAAACTTCTCCCCTCCGCTGATGCAACTAGCTATGGCCAATTTCTGAAAGTGATAGAACTCTCTCTGGTAGCTGAAGTCTGGTGTGAAGGGTAAAGAGGAATGGAGCGATCTTGGTTTCTTCCAAGTAGGTAATCAGGGAGTCAGGATACAAGAGGGACACCAACAACCTGCATCTCCAACAACTTCTCACCTAGAAGAGCCCGTCTGGTTGTGTTGAGTGCACTGGAGATATCAACAAACATGATCCTCACAGTGCTGGCTGATCCAGATGGATGTACAGTTAGTTTGTCACAAATATTTTGGGATCGTCTACTCCCAGGTGGGGCTGGTTGGTGAATTTCAGGGGGTCCAGGAAGATGCTGACCAGAGTATGTAGCTGGGCCAGTACTAGGCACTCCAGTGTCTTCATGATATGAGCTATTGGTTTGTAGTCCTTCTGGCTTTTAGGGTCTTTGGGACTAGAACCAAGCAGGATGTTTTCCACTCCACTGAGACCCTCTGGAGGCAGAGGTTCATCTTGAAGAGCTGTGTAGGATTCCACACAGTTGGGGGCACATGCCTTGAGCATGAGTGGAGAGTCCTTAACTGGTTCTTGACCTGATCCACTGTCAAGGAAACAAGTGGAACTGGTGGGGAAGGAGGAGGGGAGGATTCTCTAGGTGGAAGTGTGAAGTGTTTGGTTGGTGGTTGGATGCTGGTGCCAGAAGGGAGTGTAAGGCCATTGCAGGAGGAGGAGGGAAGAGAGGGAAGTGTCTTGAGTCTACTAGGGGTTTATTGGGGGACCAGTGGGTTTTGTACTGATGCCACAGTGTCAAATCTATTGAAAAAGATTTAGTTGGTTATCCCTGTCCATGTCACCATCAATTGGATTTGTAGCCAGTGATGGTGTCCATCCCCCTCTAGAACCTCCTTCATGTTGTTAGTCTGTTTGGACTTCATAATGACAATCAAGCAGCTCACAGCCAAGTATTTGTAAACTGAGTTCTTATCAAGGTGTCGAGCACAGTTCAACACCTGCAGCTGGATTGTGTTTGTTCTCTTCATCAGATTCCTGCCAACTCTCCATTGACACAAACACAGTGAGCAGGATGATCGAGCTGTCCGACAACAACAGCAGGATGACCCGTGTGGATGTGCTGCAGCCGTATCCCGACCACGACGACAGATTTGACCTCTTTCAGCTGCTCTGCAGAGACGCTCTGAGCGGCCGCTGTTACTGGGAGGTGGAGTGGAGCGGGAGGGTGGACGTAGCTGTGAGCTACAAGGGAATCAAGAGGAAAGGGGACAGCGATGACCGCTGGTTCGGCTTCAACGATCAGTCCTGGATGTTATGCTGCGATGACACTGGTTACTCCATTTGGCACCGTAACGAAAACGTTTTTGTCCCCTCCTCATCCCTGTCATCCTCCTCTAACAAAGTAGCCGTGTATGTTGACTATCCTGCTGGGATTCTGTCCTTCTTTGAGGTCTCTGACACACTGATCCACCTCCACACCTTTAACACCACTTTCACTGGACCTCTTTATCCGGGGTTCGGGTTTGAGTTCCGCCCTGGATCCTGGCTGTCTCTGTGTCCAGTTTAACTTTCATCTCACTTCTCCTTCTTTCTCTTTTTCTTCTTCTTCTCCTCTACTAATTCTAGATTGTACATTTTGTAGCTCAACCAGGAGCAAACTGACATTTTAGTTATTGGTCCTGAAGCCAAAAGAGAGAAACAGCTTTTTAAACTGAAAGAACTTTCATTAAGTTTTTCAGAAACGGTTAGAAGCCTGCTTGTTATTTTTGACTTGAAGCTAACTTTTGCCCTTCACATAAGCAGGTATGCTTATACTATGTTTTTTATTATCTTAAAAGTTTAGTTAATGTCGGCTGACGTGTCTCTCTTGCTAACATGGAGACGCTGATGCATGCTTTTATTATCAGTAGAATAGATTACTGTAACGCTTCTCTGGCTGGTCTTCTGAAAAATAGCATCAAGAACCTTCAGCTTCTCCAAAATTCTGCTGCACGAGTTCTTTAAGATCCCCGCATTGGCTCCACATATGTTTCAGGATTGATTTTAAGATACTTTTAATGGTTTTTAAATGTCTTAATGGTCTTGCGCCCTCTTATTGGTCAGATCTTTTAGTCAAATGTGAACCCTCGTGGACCCTGAGATCCTCTGGCACTGGTCTTCTAACCATTCCAAGGGTGGAAACCAAAACTTACAGAGAGGCATCTTTTCAGCACTTTGACCGTCGTTTGTGAAATGGTCTGCCAGAAAACCTGAGAGCCGCAGAGAGCCGAGGTGCTTTTAAGAAAAGGCTGAAGACCCAGTTTTTAACATTACTTTTAGCTAATTTTTTCATTTTTTTATTTATCCACTTAATGATATTTTATGATCTTATGCTGGACTATTAATGATTCATTTTAATAATCCTGTTTTTATGCTTTATTGTTTCATTTTTTATTGCTTTTGTCAATTATTGTTACTTTTTTATTTTCGTTTTTCATTTCCAAAGGTTCCTTAGTTGGATCCTCTCCCTCTTGGTCGGCTGCTGTTCAGCCGCTGTGGTTTTAGATATTGTTATTATTATTATTATTATTATTATTATTATTTGCAAATTTAATTTGTATTTTGGATTGTGGTTGCAGAGTTTTGTGTTCACTTTAAATGTATTTAAAAGGAAAAAAACTTGAAATGTCTATAGTTAAAACCAAATTATTAATAGCTAATTCTTTTTTCATTTATTTTGCACATTTTATATGGAAAGTATAAACCACAGCATATAGATAATATACACTATTTCGATAAAAACATGTTTACATTAGTTGTGGATTTAATGCATAATCCTACATAGTAGTTGAAAATAAATTAAACCCCAAAACAACCTAAAAAAACATTTTGTAGCCGATAGAGCCGATGGTTACAGTGAGCTAATGCTGAAGGACTGAATCTGTGAGAAGAGACAGAACTCTGTCACTATTGTGGAGGGAAACAAGGAAAGACTAAAAGTTTTGGAAGAATTCTTTAAAAAAGAAACATTAATGAAGTTTTTTTTCAATTATTTTTTATTATTCTTTAATGATAATAAATGTACAATATTTTAAAGAGATATATGTTTAACTTGAGCAAATTGACTTATGATATCGATGATATTTGCAGCAGAAAGTTGTAAGTTCTTCATGGGGGGTCGTAAAAGAATTAAGATTGAAGAGAGAAGTCCACCATCAGCATTTCCACCAACTAATATTTTCCGTTCTCGGCCTTTTCCCCCAAATTCAATCTGTATCAGCACTTTGTGTTGTATTATATATGAAAATGTATCAATAAAGTTTGATTAGTTTCAATGACATTTTCAAATATCATTGATTTCTTTGCTGAATGTTTCCTTTCTACCACTCCAATGGGTTTTATCTTGAACTATTGGCCATAATAATGTTCAGAAAACTATAAATCATTCATTGTTTTTCTTGTCCCATTGCAAACTCAGCAAACTCCAACTTGCATAGAAATATGCCAACTTGACCGAGTTTTTCCAAACAAATCATTAATTAACTAATAATGTGAGTGGAGAGAGGGCATAACGATGATAAGACACTCAAAATGTCGCATATATGATGAGTTAAAGTGGCGTCTGGTTCACTGTTAAAGCAGCAAACGCTGCACACAACTTAACAGAATGAAAAAGATGAAAGATGACCAGCAAACCTCATTCTGAACTACCTGGCAACCTGCTGTCTAATGTTACAAGAAAGCTGCTGATGATTAAAAACAATTATGATTCTTTTTTTGCATTTATCTGTTCCACCTTTAAATGTTATAAAACTGGATGCACAATGCAGCCATGTGTAATTTATCCTAAAAGGGAATTGGACGTGTTGCTGTCAAACTTAAAATGTCACAGCTGCAGTTACATTCTCTATACTTTGCTTCCCCCTGGAGGACTGTGGTGCTACATTTAAAATATGAATACATGAATAAATAAATCCAGTACATTACTAAGATCAGCTCAACCAGGACCAAACTGAACTTCTAATCACCGGTCCTGAAAACAAGAAAAAGATGATTTCACCCAAACTTGAGAATTTCAAACATCTCAGTGGGAGAAACCTGGTTATACTGTTTGACTCTGTTACATTTTATTCCTCACATCAGGAATATTGTGAGGACAAGATTTTATTATCTTAAAAACATATCCAAAGTCTGCACCTTCCTCTCTCTTGCCAGCACAGATGAATGCTTTTGTTATTTAGTTGTTTAGATTATTGAAATGTTCTGAACAATCAAACTTACAACTATTACAGAACTTTGCGACACGAGTTCTGATGAGGACCAGGAGGTGGGAACACATCACACCAGTTTTAAATTTGTTGCGTTTTCTCCCAGTGTGTTTTAAATATTCTTTTAACTATTTATATGATTGGGTTAGGGTTAAATGAATGAATGAAAAACCTCCTTCACTCCAAAGGGAGGCTTAAAATGGGTGGTAGACCAGTCGTCCAACAGGATAATGACCCAACATCCAGCCAAGAATGGATGAAGAAGAAGTATATCAAGGTCACAGTCAGTCTCTGAACATCCTGCAAGGATGAATAGACCAGAATTTCCATCAGATATGTGCAGAAACCTGCTCATCAAATATACACGTCTGACCTCTGTGTTCGCTCTTTCGAGGCCCACATCAACAGACCAGGAACAGGTTCTTCAAGTGTCAATCCATTAATCAAACATGAATCTCATGAAGAAAAACTAAGCGTATAAATGTGCAATCTTTTGTGGCTCAGGCAGTGCTATATGTAAATGTACAACACCTATATGTTTTTACTTTACAAATTTTCTTCTTTTGGTGTTTTTCATTCTATTTCAAATTTTATTTTATTCAATCTTGACCTTTATAGCTCTTTAAACAGCTGGATAACACCAACAGTTTTGCTGTATTATAATCTTTACGGACAATAAAATTATTTCTGATGCTTTTTTCACAGGAATTTTATTATAATTATAATATCTAATAATTAATACTATATATATATATATATATATATATTATATTCTGTTTACATATCAGGAAATCAGGAAGAAGAAATTTTACCTCTGAAGTGATCTGCAAAGTCCGCACACAATAAGCCTGTAACTTGTGCTGTGTTTTTAATATTAGACTTAAATAACTAAATTGAACAAAAACTATCAACTTAAACCTTAAAAAAATTCATTGGGCCATTAATAATAAAAAAAAGACTTAAAAAAAGATCTAGAGGGCCGGATATAACTACTTGACTTTGACACGTGATTTAAAAGGATGTGTTTGGCATTTCCGAGTTTATCCAAATGCGTTTGGAGAAATACGTTTTTACTTTCGATTTGGACTCTTGTGTTGTAAAGACTTTTTTTTCCTGAAATCTCAGTTTAAAATTGAATTACAACTCAACTTCTTGTTGTCATGTCAAATGCTCTTTGACACGAAGACGACCAAGAAAACATTGGCCCGGTGCAGCATTGGTCTGTCTCCTGTCTTCTGTCCTCGTTCACTTTTGTTCAGGAGCAGCGGTTTATCTCATTCTTGAGCTGAGAATAAAAACTCCACTTTTGGTCCTTAAGGGCGGCTCCCTTTTGATGTCGTCGGCGCTTCCGTCTACGCAGTGTTTCTTTCTGTCTACTTCCAGACTTCAGGGGGTGTAGCCTATTTTTCTTAAAAACAAACGATTCAGAACGTTTATACCGGCTTCGTCTCCCCGCTTCATTGTTGCGAAAGCCAGGCGTAACAGGTGTTAAGGTAGGATTCCCCCAAAATTAACATTTTACTATTTCAAACTTAACGAAGGAGCATACAGGATACTGTACGATTTATAAGCTAAATCCTATAAACTTCTATTGTAGATATTCACAGAATCGCACTTCCGGGCTCAATAGCTCTTCAGAAAAACGTTCAAATATGACGGCAAATGTCTCAATTGTCTTGGATAAACACAGAGTCACCTACACAACTATTTCATAAGAAAAAAGATCGTTTTTTGCCGTTTAATGAAAGCCGAAATGAAAAAATGAAGAAGTTCTCCACGAGCTGCTAAGATTGCAGCTTCCAGAAAAGCCATTCAGTAAAAACAATAATCTCAAAAACAAATAAAGATCGGCTTTTATGTGAACGAGTGATGGAGATTCGTCACCATATTCATGCCTGAATAAAGATCTTGGGAGGAAAATGCCTTTCTGTATAAAGAAAAGCTAAAGAAAAAGCTGGTGACTAAACCTATAGTCACCAAACGGTTTTTATTGACTAATCATGAGCTTGTAGTACAACAGTAAGCTCATTATTAGTCAGTACAGAAAGTTTGGTGACTGTAACCTTAATATTCCAAGAGCTATTAAGTTTATTTTTCATGTTTCATTTGTCTATTAAAGATTGATTAAATCAAAATAATAAAATAAAATAAAGAATTGCTTTTTTCTCCCAAAAATCTTTATTCAGGCATGAATATGCGACGAAAAAAAAAAAAAAGACGACCGCCCAGAGTGAAATCTGATAACAGCTCCTTCTGCCTCACTTTACTGCAGTGGAAGAGCAGCTGCTTTGTCAACAAAAACCTGAATGTTCAGGAACTGAAGTGATCATGGATGACTTGTGTTTCTTCTGCAGGTGAAGCTGAAACATTACCTGAATGGATCAAGGTGAGAACGAAGATGAAGCCTCAAACCCAGAAAACCCCCCGTGTGAGGTTGATGAGGGTCAGAGTGAAGTTCAAAGGTGAGACTTCTGTGTGTCAGTCTACTGTTGTCTTTTTACTTTTCATCAAAAACTCTTTTAATGCCTACAGGAAAAGACGTGCACCTGATCCTGAACCGGAATCTGCATCTGGATCTGGACCCAGCTGTGTTTCTCTGAGGAGTGACAAGTCAAAGGAGGTTGATATTGATTTTAAATCGGAGAGTGTTGCTGCAGAATGGTGAGTTCCATGTAAATATTGCTTGAGTAGATGGTAAATTTGACTGTACTGGGGGAGAGACTGAATGATCTCATAAAGGCAGATATTGAGAGATGATTACTTTTGCAAAGCTCTTCAGAATATTTAAACCAGATCTCTCAACATCCTTAATGCCTTCCATACATTGTAAATGAGATATACACAGACACTACTCCATGTAGCGAATAGGGTAAAAACATCTGGCGTTAGTTCCTCCCACGGGTGTCTGGTCTGAACTCATCTTTGGACAAGCGTTGAGACTTGAATTTCCTGTGTGTCTAAAGATCTAAAGAGAGGCAGTTGACGTGAATTTGATCCTCACATTGCGT
>NC_050513.1:16140484-16249920 GCF_002922805.2 Oryzias melastigma | reverse complement strand
TCCAATTTGACAAATATAATTGTTTGGTTAATAATGTGATATATAGTTATCACCTGGTAAGAAAAACATATTACTGTGGAGAATCTTTTTTGCTGGTATTATGACAACAACCTGTGCAAGTTCTGGAAAAAATGCTGTTGCAACTATGAAATATGTGCTACCAATAAGTTCTATAAAAACTTTTCTGATGATGAAGTTATTCTAACTTCCCAATAAGTCATAGAAACCCCAATTTTAAAGGAAAGGTGCAACTCTCACTGCTTGTTTTTTACCTAGTCCCAACAAAGAAACAAAGTCTAAAGTCTAGGTGCTCATTTCCTCCAGTCACCTTTAGTGCCTCATTTCCTCCTTCTTATATTCTCTACTCTTATTTTCTCTTTCTCTTCTCATCCCAGTCTTCAAAAAGATTAAGTTCACCAAACAGGTTAAGGAAACTATAGAACCACTCATCTCTTGTCTTTCTGTTGTGATAAACTGTGGAATAAGTTATGTTAACCTATTTTTTATTGCCTTTTTAGGAAATTTGTGGTTAATATGTTTTTTATTACTCAGAAAATGGTTCCTACTGTTTTTTGATGTGTTGAATCAGAGTATTTTGGGCCTGATGTTTTGATTTAAGTTTTCTTAATTGTTAAAATTTGAAAAAATCCCCTTTGGTGGTGTAAAAATAGAAGTTGATGGTTAGAACGATGGGTGGCATGCTTGGTTTACATGCCAACACAAACACTCAAAATTAGCTTCTTCTGCCACTCACCAAGAGAGGACGGTTCCCCTTGAGCTCCCTTGTCTATCTCTTAACCAAGGCTCTTTGTCTCATTCTCTGTGACCACTATGCTTTTCTCTCTTTTGAGTAATATGGACCAGATAAGTTGGACTGTAAATGCGATCGACCAAATCTTCAAAACCATGAGGAGTGGGATAGTGGATCCCACTTGTCCAGGAGGGGTGTTTGTGACTGGATATGTGAATGACCCATGGTGCAAGTGGTGCATTCTCTGCCTTTCACAACTCTCTGGAAGATGCTGAAGATGTTTACATCATTGGATTCATGATCTCCTGGTTTCTGTTAATTGGAGCTGGTGTGATCTGGAAGTATCGGAAGCTGGCGGAGCGATTTACAGCAAAAGGCGAGCTGGGAGTGCTTTGTGATGGGACACTAATAGCCGTAGAGACTCTGTCTGAAAAATTAAACAGATTGGAGGCCAAGATTGATTCTCTATTTGCCCACATACATCTTATCGACATCTCTCTTGAGAAGATGGAAACCAGCATGGAGCGAGTTATGGTTAGACTTGGAGGAAACTATGAAATATGACCTGGATTAGGGACTTTTTTCCCACAAAGCAGTACCTGTGGATTTCCAGCAGGCAGACAGAAACAGGTTCTGATTAGAAATTAACAATAATTTCTAATCAGACTGTTCCCAAGCCAAGGGGACTCTCACAGGCCAATCCAAAACAAATCGACTGAATGTCCATGATTTTTTCCTTAGTTTTCAACGCCTTGGTTAACCTTTCTTGCTCCCTTGGGGTGTGCCATGAATACGGCTGCCACTGCCATAGCCTGGCGTGGGGGCATTGTCTGTGTGGATCTCTCATCTTTGGGAATCACTGTTGCTTATGGTGATGTATTTTTGCTTGAACTTCGTTCTATATTGCTTTTACAACATCGAAAATGCTTGATTTTTAACATCATACCCTGCCCTAACTAATCTGTCTTTCCAATTAGTGTCTCTTGATCTGAGCGACTGCCCCTCACCTCTGGGCAACAGGTCTTTGGATATGCTGCTCTACCACCAGTTTCCCTTGGGATCAATAAAGTTTATTCTCTTGTCTTCTCTTTTTCATTTCATTTTAGGATGGACCAGGAGCTCTCAAAAGGTCCTAGTGGTCAACCTACCCTTCAGGATCAAACCCAGATTGACTCTACATTTCAGGTATGTACACATACAGCTATTTGTCTGTCTGTTCTTTTCACAATCATCTCGATGCTACATAGCTGTATTGTAAGGTTTCTGGACTTGAGGTTTATTCAAAAAATATTCTGTTGCAGCTTGTGGAGAACACCATTGTCACTTTTGTGAAGAAAGAACTTCAGGAATTCAAGAAACTTCTGAGTGGAGTGGAGAGACAGATGGAGGATAAAGATATGTTTGGGGTTGACAAAGAGAAAACCAAGATACTGAGAGAAATGTTTTTAGAAATGACAATTCTCTTCTTAAAAGGAATAAATAAAGAGGAACTGGCTGATTGTCTGCAGAGCAGTAAGAGTTTTTCTATATAGACTTAACACAACTTAGAGACTGTAATTCAAGTTTGTATTGATATTTGCCAAAAAAGATGAATTTACAGCAATTATTTGTGGCTTTCTGTTCTCTTAAGATTTCCCCACCACATGCCAGCGTAAACTAAGAACCAACCTAAAAAAGAAGTTCCAGTGTCTTTTTGAGGGAATCCCTAAAGAAGGAAACCCAACCCTTCTGAATGAGATCTACACAGAGCTCTACATCACAGAGGGAGGAACTGGAGAGCTGAATGAAGAACATGAGGTCAGACAGATTGAAGCAGCATCCAGGAAAGCAGACAGAGCAGAAACAAGCATCAGACAAGAAGAGCTCTTTCAACTCCCAGCTGGAAGACGAGAACCAATCAGAACCGTGATGACAAAGGGAGTGGCTGGCATCGGGAAAACAGTCTTAACACAGAAGTTCACTCTGGACTGGGCTGAAGGCGAAGCCAACCAGAACATCCACTTCCTATTTCCATTCACTTTCAGAGAGCTGAATGTGCTGAAAGAGGAGAAGTTCAGCTTGGTGGAACTTGTTCACCACTTCTTCCCTGAAACCAAAGGAATCTGCAGCTTTGAAGACTTCCGGGTCATCTTCATCTTTGATGGTCTGGATGAGAGTCGACTTCCTCTGGACTTCCACAAGACTCAGATCCTAACTGACCCTAGAAAGTCCACCTCAGTGGGTGATCTGCTGACAAACCTCATCAGGGGGAACCTGCTTCCCTCTGCTCGCCTCTGGATAACCACACGACCTGCAGCAGCCAATCAGATCCCTGCTGAGTGTGTTGACATGGTGACAGAGGTCAGAGGGTTCAATGATCCACAGAAGGAGGAGTACTTCAGGAAGAGATTCAGAGATGAAGAGCAGGCCAGAAGGATCATCTCCCACATCAAGAGGTCCCGAAGCCTCCACATCATGTGCCACATCCCAGTCTTCTGCTGGATCTCTGCTACAGTTCTGGAGGATCTGCTGAAGAGCAGAGAGGGAGGAGAGCTGCCCAAGAGCCTGACTGAGATGTACATCCACTTCCTGGTGGTTCAGGCCAAAGTCAAGAAGGTCAAGTATGATGGAGGAGCTGAGACAGATCCTCACTGGAGTCCAGAGAGCAGGAAGATGATGGAGTCTCTGGGAAAACTGGCTTTTGAGCAGCTGCAGAAAGGAAACCTGATCTTCTATGAATCCGACCTGACAGAGTGTGGCATCAATATCAGAGCAGCCTCAGTGTACTCAGGAGTGTTCACACAGATCTTTAGAGAGGAGAAAGGTCTATACCAGGACAAGGTCTACTGCTTCATCCATCTGAGTATTCAAGAATTCCTTGCTGCTCTTCATGTCCACATGACCTTCATGAAGTCTGGAGTCAACCTCTTGGCAGAGGAGCAAACCTCATCTCAGTCGTCCTCACCAGACCAGGAATCTGCAGAAATTCAGTTCTACCAGACCTGTGTGAATGCGGCTTTAAAGAGTCAGAATGGACATCTGGACCTTTTTCTACGATTCCTTCTGGGACTTTCAAAACTAAACAATCAGACCCTCCTTCAAGGACTACTCGTCCCAACAGGAAGCAGCATTGAAACAGATCAGGAAAAAATCCAACACATAAAGATGAAAATCAGTGAGAATGTGTCTGTGGAGAAAAACATCAACCTGTTCCACTGCCTGAATGAGCTTGATGATAATTCTCTGGCAGAGGAGATTCAGAATTTCCTTAATTCAGGCCGTCTCTCCGTAAACACACTGTCCTCTCTTCAGTGGTCGGCTCTGGTCGTCATTTTACTGTCAGATAAAGATCTGGACGTGTTTGACCTGAAGAAGTACTCTGGTTCAGAGGAAGTTCTTCTAAAGCTGCTTCCAGTGGTCAAAGCCTCCAACAAAGCTCTGTAAGAACATTGACCGGTTAAATCTATCTGATAAAGACACTGCTTTGATGGTATTTGACACAAGAATATAAACTATGTCCTTGTTCTTTTTTCCAGATTGAGCAACTGTAAACTATCAGAGAGAAGTTGTAAAGCTCTGGCAGAAATTCTTATCTGTGAGTCCTGCAGTCTAAGAGAGCTGGACCTGAGTAACAACGATTTGGGCGATTTAGGACTGAAGCATCTTTGTGATGGACTGGAGAACCCCAACTGTACTTTGGAGACTCTCAGGTCAGTTAAAGAAAAAAAAAAAAAAAGAAAAGGTGTTTGCCTCCTCTGGAATCTGTACCAATGCCCTAGGCACAGCTAAAAGTCCACAAAAGTACAACAGTGTCAGACAGGCATAGGTTAGAGTCCAGGGGAGGGTCAGGGCAGACAGACGAAAATCAGAGATAATGAAGGATCAGAAAAAGTAGATCAAGTCTAGACCGAACTGCTCGGTAATGGTGGCACAAAACAATACTTCGCACTTAGTGAGGCTCTGTGCCGTGCTTAAGTGTCCTGTAGGTGATTGGCAAATGAGAGACAGCTGAGCAGCATGCAGCAACTGTGGGCTGGGGCTGCTGGGAGTTGAAGTGCAGTCAGTACTCTGGAGACTTCTTCCGCCGGTGGCCAGGGGAAGAGGCAAAACGCTGACTACTGACAACATCTATTGGCTAATAATTGTATACGTTATTGTTTTTCTGTCTGCAGCCTGTCAGGATGTGGGATCACAGAAGAAGGCTGCGCATTTTTGGTGTCGGCTCTTAACTCCAACCCCTCCCGTTTAAAAGAGCTGGACCTGAGCTACAACCATCCTGGAACAGAAGGGGTGGAACTCCTTACACCTAAACTGGATACTCTAAGGTAAATGGTTGCTTGGTTGCTTGCACTTGGTTTTGTTAAAAATACAGAAACATTTTTAATCAATAAAAATCTGTGGATCAAGGCCATGTAAAGTCACTGTTTGGATGCTGAGAGAGAACGTCCTGTTCTTACCCCTCTCCTTCCTTTAAGGGTGGATCATGCTGGAAAAGAATGGCTGACACCAGGTCTAAAGAAATGTAAGTGAAGTGTACTGTTAATATAATGACAACCAAGCTGCTCACAACCATCTGTCTATCCATCTTCTTCTGCTCATCTGGGACCGGGTCGCAGGGCAGCAGTCTAAGCAAAGATGCCTAGACTTCCCTCTCCCAGGCCCCTTTCTCCAGCTCTGGGGAAACCCTGAGGCGTTCCCTGGCCAGCTGAGAGACATAGTCTCTCCAGTGTGTCCTGGGTCTTCCCCGGGGCCTCTGCCCATTGGGACACGCCCGGAACACCTCTCCAGGGAGGCGTCCAGGACGCATCCAGACCAGCAGCCTGAGGCCACCTCAACTGGCTCCTCTCAATATGGAGGAGAACCAGCTCTATTCCGAGCTCTCTCCGGGAGACCGAGCTTCTCACCCTTTCTCTAAGGGAGCGCCCAGCCACCCTCCAAAGGAAACAAATTTTGGCCGCTTGTAGTCTGGATCTCGGTCTTTCAGTCACAACCCAAAGCTCATGTGTACTCAAACACTTGGCGGCTCACAAGGAAGCCCACTCCAGAGCGCCACCTCCCATCATGGGCAACTCCAGAGTGGTAGAGAGTCTAACCTCTCTCTCGAGGGACTGAGTTTCAGAACCCAGGCTGTGTCTGGAAGTGAGCCCAACTATATCTAGCTGGTATCTCTCAACCTCTCACACAAGCTCAGGCTCCTTCCCTCCCAGAGAGGTGATGTTCCATGTCCCAAAAGCAAAATTCCAGGACCGGGGTTTGGGTCGCTGAGGCACTCGCCTTTGACCTTCACCCAAACCACATTGTACCGGCCCCTTCTGGGGTCTCCTGCAGGTGGTGGGTCCACTGGAGAGTGATGCCACGTCGCTCCTTCCGGTTGTATCCAACCGGGGCCTGTGGGAGGAGCCCTGGCCACCAGGTGCTCACCTACAAGCCCCAACCCCAGGCCTGGCTTCCTGGTGGGGCCCTGGTGACGCCAGACTGAATTTAAGTGTCGAGCACAAATTAACAAATTCAGCTGGATTGTGTTTGTTCTCTTCATCAGATTCCTGCCAACTCTCCATTGACATAAACACAGTGAGCAGGATGATTGAGCTGTTCAACAACAACAGCCGGATGACCCGTGTGGATGTGCTGCAGCCGTATCCCGACCACGACGACAGATTTGAACTGTGTCAGCTGCTCTGCAGAGACGCTTTGACCGGCCGCTGTTACTGGGAGGTGGAGTGGAGCGGGAGGGTATACATTGCAGTGAGTTACAAGGGAATCAAAAGGAAAGGGGACAGTGATGACCGCTGGTTCGGCTTCAATGATCAGTCCTGGAGCTTATTTTCCTCTGACAACGATGGTTACTCTGTTTGGCACCATAACGAAAACATTTCCGTCCCTTCCTCATCTCCATCATCCTCCTCTAACAAAGTAGCCGTGTATGTTGACTATCCTGCTGGGATTCTGTCCTTCTTTGAAGTCTCTGACACACTGATCCACCTCCACACCTTTTACACCACTTTCACCCAACCTCTTTATCCAGGGTTCGGGTTTGAATTCAGGATTGGATCCTGGCTGTCTCTGTGTCCAGTTTAACTTTAAACTGATCAAAATTTCAATCTGTTTCTTTCTGAAACAGTTTGAGAGATTCATTTGGAGATTATTTACTTTTAACATGAAAATACATTATTAATCCCTAAGGATGGATAGAAAAATAAAAGATAAAAGAAGCCATCATTCCAATACCCAGATATTATTTTTCTTTTTTCCAGTCCAAAAACTGACCTCACTTGGTGAGGTGCTACGCCACATCATCAGTGAACACATTATTTAGAGAACAAACAGTGTAATGTAGTCTGCAGGTGAAACTTGAACTCAAGTTATTAATTTACATAGGATGTTGCGATGTGATCAACTGGACTCGGTGAACAGGGTTAATTAGTCTGAGGAAGACCAACACTAAGACTAAGAGCCAATTTTTTCATGAATTTATCACTATTCTCTCAGCTGAATTCTTGTTCCTCATGAATCCATTGATCACTAACTAAACAGAAAGTAAACTGTGAAGAATGACAGCAAAGCTCATTAGGGACCACTCAAAGGCCATGTCCAGCCTCAGGGTGTAGACAAAAACCATAAGAACCATAGATGGCGTAGAGCATCTGATTGAAATCATATATCATATTTATTTAGCCCTATATCACAAATCAATTGCCTCATTGGGCTTGAAGCAGAAAGTCAGTCATATATTATAAACAATAGCTAATAAACTGGTTGTCCCCATCCTTAGACTCTCCCTCCCGGTAAGGAAAAACCCCTAAAAAAAAAACAAACCTGGTTTAGGAAAAAATAAAGAAACCTTAGAGACGCCCACATGAGGAAGAGATCCTCTCCCAGGACGGACAGGCGATACCAGAACTGTTAAAGAAAAAAATAGCTTATCTAACTCTGCAACTATACATTTTAAATAGTGTAGCAGACAGGCTTGATCCGAGCTAACATTTTTAAAATCTGATTCAGAAAGAAGTTTTATTTTGAAAACTACAGGAGTCTCCCCACCACATCCAACTAATTCTTCAGGCATGTCAAGTGGCTTTGTCACATCTCAAGAATCTATCTGTTACTTTCTTGAAGCTGCTGTACCAACTGCTAAATGGAAGCCCCCAAGGTAGCAAAGTTAACACAAAACAATTTGGAAAGCTTATTTTTGCAGAAAGGAGTCAGTGAGGAAACAGAAGCCTTCAATTTCAAAATAAAATATATCTAACAGTCAAAACCAGAAATTTTTACTTTAAATTTGGATTTATTGTCACGGTTCTTTACAAGCTATAATAATGACGCAGAATATTCAGCAACCGACTGTTTAATGTTACAAAGATGTGGCTAATAAAGTTGCTGAAATGATGGATTCATGTTTATTATCATATTCAGAAAATGAAAGTTTTAGTAACCATTTTTCTTTTCTTTCTGTTTTTTATCCATCGCACTTCAAAAGCCTAAAAATATAATTTGTTCTGCCTCTTCAGCGTTGTACAAGCCAATCCATGAAAATATTGTTTGACATTAAACCGTGCCCTAAAAAATGTTGTGGACCACTGATTTAGAGCCCACAGCTGTTATCAGTTGTTACTTTTAAGAATCTGCTTCAAAATTAGATCTTATTGTTACAAAAAACCCTAAGGACTTTTTCATGAATGTTGTAAATGTTTTATATATGGGGTGTATTAATTCTGTTGGGAATCTTTTATTAGATTTTTTATCTTTATAAACGTTAAAGTCTTGTTGAAGTAAAAAAATAAAACTTTGGAGAATGCACTAGGCTTCAGCAAATCTTTAAGGTCAAAAAAGCTAAGAGAGAAGGAATTGTGTGTTTTCTATTGATAAAAATGTATCTTTAAGGCTTTTGGTTGTTCACATTTAATGGCGTGTTACATTTTTCCAAGATCAAACTGGAAAAGCCTACATTTTCTGATGATTAACTTCATAAACTGCACCTACTAGAAATGACATTTTGAAGTTATTTTCTTTGTTTATAAATGTTTTTATTGTCATGGGCCGGTTGAAGGTCATCCAGAAGCAAGGAACATTTGCAATTTCAGCTCAGATCAGGCCTTGCTGTTGTTTGCAGGCATTGTCAATATAGACTTGTGACCAAAAGAGAACACAGGAAACCACAAAAACCACAATGCTTACAAACATTGGAAACGTTAGCTTAAATGAGCGCTATACTGACGATTTCTAATGTCGTCATCACTGTCTGCCAATCAGCTGGTCGCTACAGTGACTCCGCCCCAACCATTCTGTTCCAATTTTCAATGGACCTTCAACCGATGGGATTCCTCAAGAGACTGTTTAGTCTATTTTACAAGACCAGACTGTACCACTCAGTGAAAACGGGTTTTGATAATTCCTAAAGTTAGAACCAGAACTCACTGTGAAGCCTCTTTCAGTTTTTATGGACCTTGCTTCCCATAGAGGCTCCGGGCTGCATAGTCTGCTTATGTCTTCAAGACCAACCTTTTTAAACTGACTTTTAGCTGAAATTTAGAAATATATATATTTTTATATTTACAATATTTTGTGTATTCATAGTGCTGCTTTCACTTATTTGATTTTTCCATTTTCATTCTTTTTTCAGGTATTTATATCAATTTATTAGGGTTTGTTCATTTGTTGATTGTTTGGACAGGTCCCCAAAATATTGTTTCACTCTTCAGAGTCAAAGCAGATTTCTGTTTTACATCTTAAAAATGAAACATTTCATGCTTTATCATGTTGTAATTGGGGGTTTGTGGGCATTGGACGTATTCTATATTTTTTGTGAGCAAAAGGTCTTTGTTTTGCTTTCGGGTTTTAAATTGGAAAATATTTTATTGTGTAAAGCACTTTGAGTTACATACGTATGAAATGTGCTGTACCGATTAAGTTTGATTTAATTTGATAAAAAACAAATTCAAACTGTTTGTATTTACTCCATTTATTGCCCTGATATCTGATTAGATTTTGATCTTACTCAGACTGAATGTTTCTAATACAATGTGGTTATATAGTAGACTTAAATAAATGATCTATTAATCAAAGACATTGTTTTTTTTGTTGTCTCATCTAAGAATGACTTTCCCATTTTTTATCTTTTTACTTCAGCTTCGTAAATTGAATGAGCTTCTGACAAGCACAAGGGATAATCTGTGAGCCATTAATTGATGGGTTTGATTATGTTTTTCTGATTTCAAAATAAGTTCAAGACATAAACTAAGAGTAGTGCTGATTTTCGAATCAGAGAAGACTCTTCTGTCCTGCTAAATGCTCCCCTCTGGTCCTTGGGATCCTGCGTTTATGTTCATGAGTGTTTTCAGAGTGATGAGGTCCCTCTTCTATGGTCTCACACTGATCCATTAAGCTGGAATTCACATCAAATTTCCTCACCAACACTTTCAATCTTCCCCTGCAGGAGGCGCACACATCATCCAAATATCCAAATACAACATTTATTGCTGCTGCTTCTCCAGTGTAAACCACTAGATGATGACATTGAGATGAAGACATCATAGGTATGAAGTGATAGACAATGTTAACAGAGATAGATGGATACTGTTAAAAAAAAAAATTCTGTCTGTCGATGAGTTCAGTTCCTTCACTTCAGCCAGATCAAACGGACATTAGACCTACAAAGCAGGTCGTTAAATTGACTTGGGAGCAAAGAGGAGCAGCAGCTTTAACCAGGTCGAAACTGTTCAACAGGTAAGAGAAATATTTTCTGTTCACATATCAGTAGGAAGACATTTTGCCTCTGAAGTGATCTGCAGATTCCTCACACAATGAGGCAGTAAATTCACTCCTTAACTTTGCAATTCTACGTTGTCATTATTCTTTTTTTTATTTTCATGAAAAACAATCAGGAGTAAATGGAGTGGCGATCGGGTGTAGTTTTCTTTTTTAAACTTGTTCATATTTCCTATTGATATTTGGCTGAACAGAAAGAAAGTCTGGGGAAAATCTCAGAGTTCCTACAAGTTTCTTCAAGTTAAATTCAAGACTTTTCAAGACCTTAGTAATGCCATGAATATCAAAAATTGAGAGTAATTTGCTTTTCGCATGTGCGCATGAGGTCACGTTTCATTCACGGACGTGCTCATATTGTCCTACCTTTAAGCTCACCAGCAACAGTTTCAAAACACAGAGTAATCGTTTCAATTTCCTTAGAGGAGCGATCATAGAAAGACAACAGCCCAGAGTGACTTCTGATGCCAGCTTCTTCTACCTCACATTGATGATCAGTGGAAGAGCAGCTGATCTGTCAAAAACCTGAAGGTACAGGTACTGAAGTGATCATGGATAACTTGTGTTTTCTCTGCAGGTAAAACTGAAACATTATCTGAATGGACCAAGGTGAGGACAAAGATGAAGCCTCCAACCCAGAACACCCACTGTGTGAGGTTGATGAGGGTCAGAGTGAAGCTCAGAGGTGAGACTTCTGACCGTGTGATTATACTTTTATGTTAGAACTCACATCAACAACTCTTTAATGTTCACAGGAAATCAGGATCCAGGCTAAGGGTCAGGGCAGACAGCAAGCAATCAGATATAAAGCAGGGTCAGAAACAGAAGATCAGGTCCAGATAGAAACGCTCGGTAATGCAGGCAGGGTGGTACAAAACAATACTTCGCACAGAGTGAAGCTCTGTCCAGTGCTTAAGTGTCCTGTTGGTGATTAGCAGATGAGGGTCATCTGAGCGGCATCCGAGGAGTGTGCGCTGGGGCAGATGGGAGATGTAGTGTTAAAACCCAGGAGACAGCTCCCACCAGTGACTAGAGGGGGAGATAGAACTCTGACTCCTAACATGTATAAGCTCAGCACTTTCTTTGCATGGGTAGAAAGTTTCCTTCAGGTGTTTGGGGCTTCTAGACATCTAAGCTGCATTCACAATAAACACAATTTGCATATCAAATTCACCTTTGCCAGCAAATAAATTCACTCCAATACAGTTTTCTGAATGTTTGTTCATAAACCCCATTAGAATTCTTGTTAGGAGAATTTGTATGTGGGAGGAGCTATTGGCAAAAGTTTTTATTGGCTCCATTGCTCCTTTGTAGAAGATGTGGATGGTGTTTGAAGAGTAGGTTGGGTTTAATCATTATGGAGAGCTATTCAGGCAGCTCTAAAGGTGATCGTTCACCGCAAGGCGTCATGTTTTGTTTTATTTGCTTCGAGACACTCCCGTATGGTTTATCATCTACTCTAGGAGCTATGGCCTCCATTTTCTGATCATGTCAGTACCAAGATGAGTTCCTGATTAGTTGCTGAGGTGCAAATATTCGCCAACATTGATAACTTTGTAATGTGCGTCAACATTTTTTTAAATTTGTATTAATGTTTGCCAAAAAATAACTCATAACAATGATTTATTATTTGCCCTTTTTTCAGATTTTCCAACCACTGTTACGACCCTGGACGTGTGTGTTTTGTGTGTGTGCTTTGTTTGTGTTTTATCCGTTTCACCATGCAGCTCCTGCACAAGTCCAGCTCCTGCACTGCTGCTGACTCCGCCCCCTTCCTGCAGAGCTGATTGAGGCAGCTCAGGGATTGGCTGCTCAGGGATTGGCTGGGAGGGAAGCTTAAAAGAACCCAGGAAGCTCTGATGAAGTGGCAGCTGAAATTCCTGAGCGGCGAATTAGTTTCTCAGCCTGCCCCTGCTATCTGCCTGGCCCAAGCCTGCTAGCTCCTGGTTTCCCCCTCTTTAGTTTGTTGTATTTGTTAATTTTGCTCTGGTGATTTAGTTTGCTTTGGAGTGATACTTATATTTGACTGTTTGGTTTAGTAACCTTTTGCTGTAAAGCCTGAGATCCTAAGTTACTATTAGTATTCATTTGCCTTTTTGTGGTTTGTTTTGACACCTGTCACTCCATTAAACACTGTGTCTCCTTCTTATCCCTGCCCGGTTATTTACTTATTTTCTTTATGTTACACATTTCTTCCTCCTCCCCAACGAGGGACGTAACAACCACATACCAGCTTAAACTAAGAACCAGCCAAAAAAAGAAGTTTCAGTATTTATCTGGAAACCCAACCCTTCTGAATGAGATCTACACAGAGCTCTACATCACAGAGGGAGGAACTGGAGAGCTGAATGAAGAACATGAGGTCAGACAGATTGAAGCAGCATCCAGGAAAGCAGACAGACCAGAAACATACATCAGACAAGAAGAGCTCTTTCAACTCCCAGCTGGAAGACAAGAACCAATCAGAACCGTGATGACAAAGGGAGTGGCTGGCATCGGGAAAACAGTCTTAACACAGAAGTTCTCTCTGGACTGGGCTGAAGGCAAAGCCAACCAGAACATCCACTTCACATTTCCATTCACTTTCAGAGAGCTGAATGTGCTGAAAGAGGAGAAGTTCAGCTTGGTGGAACTTGTTCATCACTTCTTCCCTGAAACCAAAGAAGCAGGAATCTGCAGCTTTGAAGACTTCCAGGTCATCTTCATCTTTGATGGTCTGGATGAGTGTCGACTTCCTCTGGACTTCCACAAGACTCAGATCCTAACTGACCCTAGAAAGTCACCTCAGTGGGTGATCTGCTGACAAACCTCATCAGGGGGAACCTGCTTCCCTCTGCCCACCTCTGGATAACCACACGACCTGCAGCAGCCAATCAGATCCCTCCTGAGTGTGTTGACATGGTGACAGAGGTCAGAGGGTTCAATGATCCACAGAAGGAGGAGTACTTCAGGAAGAGATTCAGAGATGAAGAGCAGGCCAGCAGGATCATCTCCCACATCAAGAAATCCAGAAGCCTCCACATCATGTGCCACATCCCAGTCTTCTGCTGGATCTCTGCTACAGTTCTGGAGGATCTGCTGAAGAGCAGAGAGGGAGGAGAGCTGCCCAAGAGCCTGACTGAGATGTACGTCCACTTCCTGGTGGTTCAGGCCAAAGTCAAGAAGATCAAGTATGATGGAGGAGCTGAGACAGATCCTCACTGGAGTCCAGAGAGCAGGAAGATGATGGAGTCTCTGGGAAAACTGGCTTTTGAGCAGCTGCAGAAAGGAAACCTGATCTTCTATGAATCCGACCTGACAGAGTGTGGCATCAATGTGACAGAGGCCTCAGTGTACTCAGGAGTGCCTCAGGATACAAGAGGGACACCAACAACCTGCATCTCCAACAACTTCTCACCTAGAAGAGCTGGCCTGGTTGTGTTGAGTGCACATGATCCTCACAGTGCTGGCTGGCTGATCCAGATGGATGTACAGTTAGTTTGTCACAAAGATTATGGGATCGTCTACTCCCAGGTGGGGCTGGTTGGTGAATTTCAGGGGGTCCAGGAAGATGCTGACCAGAGTATGTAGCTGGGCCGGTACTAGGAACTCCAGTGTCTTCATAATGTGAGCTATTGGTTTGTAGTCCTTCTGGCTTTTAGCGTCTTTGGGACTAGAACCAAGCAGGATGTTTTCCACTCCACTGAGACCCTCTGGAGGCAGAGGTTCATCTTGAAGAGCTGTGTAGGATTCCACACAGCTGGGAGAACATGCCTTGAGCATACCAGGGCTGATGCCATTGGGACCTGCTTTCTTGCATGAGTGGAGAGTCCTTAACTGGTTCTTGACCTGATCCACTGTCAAGGAAACAAGTGGAACTGGTGGGGACGGAGGAGGGGAGGATTCTCTAGGTGGAGGTATGAAGTGTTTGGTTGGTGGTTGGATGCTGGTTCCAGAAGGTTGTGTAAGGCCATTGCAGGAGGAGGAGGGAAGAGAGGGAAGTGTCTTGAGTCTACTAGGGGTTTATTGGGGGACCAGTGGGTTTTGTCCCGATGCCACAGTGTCAAATCTATTGAAAAAGATTTAGTTGGTTAGCCCTGCCCATGTCACCATCAATTGGATTTGTAGCCAGTGATGGTGTTCATCCCCCTCTAGAACCTCCTTCATGTTGTTAGTCTGTTTGGACTTCATAATGACAATCAAGCAGCTCACAGCCAAGTATTTGTAAACTGAGTTCTTATCAAGGTGTTGAGCACAATTCAACACCTGCAGCTGGATTGTTTTTGTTCTCTTCATCAGATTCCTGCCAGCTCTCCATTGACACAAACACAGTGAGCAGGATGATCGAGCTGTCCAACAACAACAGCAGGATGACCCGTGTGGATGTGCTGCAGCCGTATCCCGACCACGACGACAGATTTGACCTCTTTCAGCTGCTCTGCAGAGACGCTCTGAGCGGCCGCTGTTACTGGGAGGTGGAGTGGAGCGGGAGGGTGGACGTAGCTGTGAGCTACAAGGGAATCAAGAGGAAAGGGGACAGCGATGACCGCTGGTTCGGCTTCAACGATCAGTCCTGGATGTTATGCTGCGATGACACTGGTTACTCCATTTGGCACCGTAACGAAAACGTTTTTGTCCCCTCCTCATCCCTGTCATCCTCCTCCAACAAAGTAGCCGTGTATGTTGACTATCCTGCTGGGATTCTGTCCTTCTTTGAGGTCTCTGACACACTGATCCACCTCCACACCTTTAACACCACTTTCACTGGACCTCTTTATCCGGGGTTTGGGTTTGAGTTCCGCCCTGGATCCTGGCTGTCTCTGTGTCCAGTTTAACTTTCATCTCACTTCTCCTTATTTCTCTTTTTCTTCTTCTTCTCCTCTACTAATTCTAGATTGTACATTTTGTAGCTCAACCAGGAGCAAACTGACATTTTAGTTATTGGTCCTGAAGCCAAAAGAGAGAAACAGCTTTTTAAACTGAAAGGACTTTCTTTAAGTTTTTCAGAAACAGTTAGAAGCCTGGGTGTTGCTAACTTTTTCCCTTCACATAAGCAGGTGATTAAAACTGTTTTTTATCATCTTAAAAGTTTATTTAATGTCGGCCGACATGTCTCTCTTGCTAACATGGAGACGCTGATGCATGCTTTTATTGTCAGTAGAATAGATTACTGTAACGCTTCTCTAGCTGGTCTTCTGAAAAATAGCATCAAGAACCTTCAGCTTCTCCAAAATTCTGCTGCACGAGTTCTTTAAGATCCCCGCATTGGCTCCACATATGTTTCAGGCTTGATTTTAAGATACTTTTAATGGTTTTTAAATGTCTTAATGGTCCTGCGCTCTTTTATTGGTCAGATCTTTTAGTCAAATATGAACCCTCGAGGACCCTGAGATCCTCTGGCACTGGTCTACTAACCATTCCAAGGGTGGAAACCAAAACTTACAGAGAGGCATCTTTTCAGCACTTTGACCGTCGTTTGTGAAATGGTCTGCCAGAAAACCTGAGAGCCGCAGAGAGCATAGGTGCTTTTAAGAAAAGGCTGAAGACCCAGTTTTTAACCTTACTTTTAGCTAATGTTTTTATTTTTCTATTTATCCACTTAATGATATTTTATGATCTTATGCTGGACTATTATAGATTCATTTTAATAATCCTGTTTTTATGCTTTATTTTTTTCATTTTATATTGCTTTTGTCAATTATTGTTACTTTTTTATTTTCGTTTTTCATTTCCAGAGGTTCCTTAGTTGGATCCTCTCCCTCTTGGTCGGCTGCTGTTAAGCCGCTGTGGTTTTAGATATTAATATTATTATTATTATTTGATTTTTTATTGCAAATTTAATTTGTATTTTGGATTGTGGTTGCAGAGTTTTGTGTTCACTCCAAATGTATTTAAAAGGAAAAAAACTTGAAATGTCTATAGTTAAAACCAAATTATTAATAGCTAGTTCTTTTTTCATTTATTTTGCACATTTTATATGGAAAGTATAAATCACAGCATATAGATAATATACACTATTTCGATAAAAACATGTTTACATTAGTTGTGGATTTAATGCATAATCCTACATAGTAGTTGAAAATAAATTAAACCCCAAAACAACCTAAAAAGCCATTTTGTAGTCGATAGAGCCGCTGGTTACAGTGAGCTGATGCTAAAGGACTGAATCTGTGAGAAGAGACAGAACTCTGTCACTATTGTGGAGGGAAACAAGGAAAGACTAAAAGTTTTGGAAGTATTCTTTAAAAAAGAAACATTAATGAAGTTTTTTTAAATTATTTTTTATTATTCTGTAATGATAATAAATGTACAATATTTTAAATATTTTAATGTTTAACTTGAGCAAATTGACTCATGATATTGATGATATTTGCAGCAGAAAGTTGTAAGTTCTTCATGGGGGTCGTAAGAGAATTAAGATTGAAGAAAGAAGTCCACCATCAGCATTTCCACCAACTAATATTTTCCGTTCTCGGCCTTTTCCCCCAAATTGAATCTGTATCAGCACTTTGTGTTGTATTATATATGAAAATGTATCAATAAAGTTTTATTTTTCTTTTTTCAATGACATTTTCAAATATCAATGATTTCTTTGCTGAATGTTTCCTTTCTACCATTCCAATGGGTTTTTTCTTGAACTTTTGGCCATAATAATGTTCAGAAAACTGTAAATCATTCATTGTTTTTCTTGTCCCATTGCAAACTACCCAAACTCCAACTTGCATAGAAATATGCCAACTTGACTGAGTTTTTCCAAATAAATCATTAATTAACGAATAATGTGAGTGGAGAGAGGGCATAATGATGATAAGACACTCAAAATGTCGCATATATGATGAGTTAAAGTGGCGTCTGGTTCACTGTTAAAGCAGCAAATGCTGCACACAACTTAACAGAATGAAAAAGATGAAAGATGACCAGCAAACCTCATTCTGAACTACCTGGCAACCCGCTGTCTAATGTTACAAGAAAGCTGCTGATGATTAAAAACAATTATGATTCTTTGTTGCATTTATCTATTGCACCTTGTGTCATTTATCCTAAAAGGGAATTGTATGTGTTGCTGTCAAACTTAAAAGTCACTCAAATGTATACACTTGTGTAGGCTTGCAGAAACTGGACCAATTGCTGTAGATCTTGCTTGAAATTTCTGGGTAAAATTTAGACTAAAAACAAGGATGCAATGATGTGTTATAAAGAAAAGTGGCAACACCAGAACCGTTCAAACATTCATTATGAGATAAACTTTGACAAAAACTTTTTCAGCCTCTGTGATCAATAAAACCAAAGGATGACCAGTTTCAGTTCTTCTTTATCTTTCTGTTCTGTTACCCTTTTTGGTTTCTCCGTGGTTTTTGGCATGTCTCGGTTAATTTATTAAATGTTCATGTTCTGTCACTTCACGAAGCTTCATTTGCTTTAGGAGGACATCTTGTGGACACAAAGAGTATCAGCTGAATTTGAAGTGCAACAGCCACCCAATACTTTAAAATAAAATAAAAATAATACATGTAATGTTCATCCACCAAAATGTATGATTTTTTTAGTCTCCAGTCATCCTTTGGTTTTATTGGTCATATAAGTTGACAAAGTTTTAATATTTTTCAATGTTTACTTATGAATGTTTGAAGGGTTCTGGTGTAGCAAATCAGACAAACTGTTACCGCCACTTGTATATATTTTTAAATCACATATTTTGTTCTTTTGATGTTTTTCATCCAATATGACATTTGATTTTATTCAATCTTGACTTTTATAACTTTCACTGTGTCGCAATCTTCATTGCGCAACAATGAAAGTAAACGGATTTCTGATGCTTTTTTTTTACAACCCTATAAAAAACCTGTTTCCCAGAGTGGATCAGTTAGGAATAGTGTTGCTTTGGATAAAAGTAAAAACTTAAAAACCAAACCACTTTTTAGGATGTTTCAGAAGGAGATTTGCATGTTTGTTTAAATTCATTGAAATTAATGGAAAAACAAAAAAGCAAGAAATGTTTGTTTTGGTCGATAAGTTAGGAAAACCCTTAGTCATTTTGTGTTTTTTATTCTGTGTTTTTGTTTTGTCACCCAATAGTGTAAAATGTAACAAAATAAGTAAACAAAAAGAAGCAAAACTTTCCGCTAGGCAAGCCCACACATGAAATACCTGCAGCAATTGGGCTGCTTCCCTCTGAGTCACGGGGTAATCAGATCTGGTGAAGTATCGAGGCTCTCCAAGGACCAACAACACGGTTTAAGAAGAGGATTTGGGCATTAGACCTACAAAACAGATCGTTCGATTGACTTGGGAGCAAAAAGGACCTGCAGCTTTAACAGGTCAAACTGTTCAACAGGTAAGAACAGGTTATCTGTTCACATATCTGGAAGAAGAGATTTTCTCCTTGAAGTGATCAACAGATTCCTCAGACCGTTAAATTTTTACTTTCGATTTGAACTCTTGTGTTGTAAACAGATTTTATCTGTGAAATCTTCATCTAAACCAGGGGTCAGCAACGTTTTTTACATGAAGTGCCAATTTTAAATTCACTCCTAAACTTATTCTTTTTTTTATTTTCATGAAAAACAATCAGGAGTAAATGGAGTGGCGATCGGGTGTAGTTTTCTTTTTTAAACTTGTTCATATTGGCATTTGGCAGAACAGAAAGAAAGTCTGGGAATTAAAAGTTCCTACAAGTTTCTTCAAGTTAAATTCAAGACTTTTCAAGACCTTAGTAATGCCATGCATGTCAAAAATTGAGATTAATTTATCAGTCTATTCCCCATTTTATTATGTTATTCTTATCTTATGATCAAAACTGTAGCTTCTTATCTTATTTGTGCCGTGATGCTTTAGCATTCTTTTTTAAATCAGGGATGGACATTCAGCTTGTTGGTGCGTAACAACTGGTTGCCTGTAGTTTATTTACATAATTTAATGAAAGTAGTGGCGGTAAAAACATTTTTAAGGCTCAGATATCAAAGTTTAAACTTTTTTAAAACCGTTTAATGGGGCCAAACCATTATTTTTTTAAAGTCTTTCAGAGTAAACTATATCCATATCTATGATTATATATTACCTTTGAAACACTGAAAAAACAAAATATTTATTAAATATGATTCATTTTTGTGAACTCTTTTCATAACTAGAAGTAAAATGAGATCAGTGAGGCTCCGCCTTTCCCTCCTTGAGGGTGGGGCCCATTTCATGACATCATCCTAGAGCCTTCCTCATCAGCATGTCACCCACTAAAAAAAAATCAATTTTTTCCAAATATTGAAGTACAAACAGTGTAGCCCAGGCCTTTATCCCCAAAATCTCAGGATTTATTGAAATGATGAGAACTTTGTTTCTAGTAGCACTGGCTGTAGAAAATTTATTTTCTCTTTGAAGCATCATTGATCTCTGTACCAAAAATCCTTTTCACATGCAGCCTTCTGCCTTTGCTCAATAATCCACCTTCAAACCAGTTCTCCCAATTCGTTGCTCGCTTTTTCCACCAGGAAATAGTCTGCTCCCTTTCTCCACCAAGGAAATAGTCATTTTCCACAAGTGCCTAATCTGCTCTCTTTTCACCAGGTAAATAGTCTGCTCCCTTTTCCACAAGTAAATAGTCTGCTTCCTTTTACACCAGGAAATAGTCTGCTCGTTTTTCACCAGAAAGTCTGCTCCCTTTCCCTACCAAGAAAATAGTCCTTTCCCTTTTCCACAAGTGCATAGTCTGCTCCCCTTTCACCAGCAAATAGTCTGCTCCCTTTACCACCAGCAAATAGTCTGCTCCTTTTTCCACCAGGAAATAGTCTGCTCCCTTTCCCTCAAATAAATAATGTGCTCATTTTTCAACAAGTAAATAGTCTGCTCCTTTTTCACCAGGATATAGTCTGCTCCCTTCCTTTACCTGTAAAAAAGTCTCCTCCCTTTCTCCAGCCATATTCCCAACATCTTCGTCTGCCTGCATCATTCTCAGATACGTTCAGGATCCATCACATGTTGCGCAGATTCCATACCAGAAGTTTCTTCACCATGTTTGAACGCTAAATCGAATGAGCCTTTCTTTGCCATCGCTACACTGGATCAAAACACAAACAGCCGGCAACTGTGCACGAGCTGGGGGTGGGGGGGTGTCGCTGCATTTTCTTGTCACTACCCGATCCCCTTTCCCTAACCACGCCCTAATCACGTACAGGTACATTACGTCACTTCCTCTTTGCAGCCAACATTTGCGACGGTTGAGAGTTTTGGGTTTGATTTGCGTCAGCTGGGTGATCGGGTAGCGACATCGACAACCCGCTTGTTTTCATGGGTATAGGAGGGCAGGATTTTAGAGGATTACTCAGGAATACATGAACAGATCAAAATACCCCGTTGAGGTTGTTTTTAGTGAGGAATGAACAGTATGAATGAACAGCTCACCGGCAACAGTTTAAAAAAACAGGGGAATCGTTTTAATTTCATTAGAGGAACAATCATATTAAAGGCGACAGCCCAGAGTGACTTCTAAAGCCAGATCCTTCACGCTCACATTGATGATCAGTGGAAGAGCAGCTAGTCTGTCAACAAAAACCTGAAGGTACTGGTACTGAAATGATCGTAGATAACTTGTGTTTTCTCTGCAGGTGAAGCTGAAACATTAGCTGAATGGATCAAGGTGAGAACGAAGATGAACCCTCCAACCCAGAAAACCCGCTGTGTGAGGTTGATGAGGGTCAGAGTGAAGCTCAGAGGTGAGACTTCTAACTGTGTGTGACTCTGCTTTTGTGTCAGGACTCGCATCAACAACTCCTTCAATGTCTACAGGAATAAACGTGCACCTGATCCTGAAACAGAATCTGCATCTGGATCTGGACCCAGCTGTGTTTCTTTGAGGAGTGACGAGTCAAAGAATGCTAAATTGAATTTTAGATCTGAATTTGTTGCTGCAGAAGGGTGAGTTCCATATAAATGTTGCTTGAACTTTAAATTAAGCTCTACACTGCATTCATATCAAACACAATTTTCCCAGCTGAAGTGTTCAGTTTCAGTGTCCAATCAATTTACAGACTTGGTATGAGGTCCTTTGTATACAAGATAGATTAGTTTGAATTTTTTAACCAATATTCGTTCCAACAGATACAGAGGGAAACGTGTAATTCGTTCGACATCTGAACCCAGCTCTATTTCCTTAAAGAGTGACAGGTCAATGGGTCGCAAAGATAATTATAAATCAGGCCACACGACATCAGAACTGTGAGTTTCATATAAATGTCTTACAGGTGTCAGAAATACAAGAGCAAGTGTTTATTCCAAAGTATGTTTTATTTAAGCTCAGCACTTTTGCACAGGTAGGAAATGTCACTCTGGTATCTGGGGCTTCTGGACGACGGAGTGCATTAAAACTACATTCTCAATAAATGGGATTAGTGCATCAAACTCCCCTCTGCTGCCTTTGCCAGCAAATAAATTCACTCCATTACAGTTGTCTGAGTATTTGTTCATAAATCCCACTTGCATTTTTGTTTAGCAACATGTGTTCAATAGCCACACCTTTTTAAGGTAGAGCCCTAAAACTTGCATAGCTAAAAAAGGAACGCAAGAGTTTTGAATGGGAAGCCCCAAATTTTCGTTAGTGCAAGTTTTCATTGACTTTTCATTGTAAGTGGACTCATCAGTGCGCGTTACTGAGTGTGGTGTGAACATAGCTTTAAAGGGGCCATACCATAATTTTCTTCAGCCTTTCAGAGGGAACTATATTAAATATATCATATATTACATTTGGAACACTAAAAAACAAATTATTTATGAAATATGAGTTATTTTTCGAGAGTTTTTTGCTACCAGGAAATAAAACCATGTTCTCCACCTCTATTGTCTCCTGCTTTCCGGAGCTGTGGTCCCAAGGTCTCTGGCGCCTGTCATGGCGGAAAGCCCTGAACCCGATGGTGGACACTGGAAGTAAGGGATGCCGTCAAGCTGAAGGAGTCCTATCAGGCCTGGCTGGCTTGTGGGACTCCAGAGGCAGCTGACAGGTACCGGCAGTCTCAGAGAGCTGCAGGTCGGGCTGTTTTGGAGCCAAAAACTTAGTCCTGAGAGGAGTTTGGTGAGGGCTTGGAGAAGGACTATCGGTTGGCCTTAAAGAGATTCTGGCAAACCATCCAGCACCTCAGGAAGGGAAAGCAGTTTTCTGCAGGCACCGTTTTCAGTCCAGGTGGGGATCTGCTGACCTCAACTGGGGACATTGTCGGGCGGTGGAAGGAATACTTTGAGGATCTCCTCAACCCTGCTGACACGCCTTCTCTTGAGGAAACAGAGGCTGAGGACACTGGGATGGAGCTGTCCATCACCCAGGCTGAGGTCACTGAGGTGGTTAAAGAGCTCCTTGAATGCAAGGCTCCAAGGGTGGATGAGGTTCGCCTTGAGTACCTCAAGTCTCTGGATGTTGTGGGATTGTCTTGGCTAACACGACTCTTCGGCATTGCATGGCAGAGGGAACTGTACCACTGGACTGGCAGACTGGGGTGGTGGTTCCCCTTTTCAAGAAGGGGGACCGGAGGTTGTGTTCCAACCACCTAGGAATCACACTCCTCAGCCTCCCTGGGAAAGTCTATGCCGCGGTACTGGAGAGGAGAGCGGCTTCCGCTAATATGTGGTCACTGCACCAGTCAGTTGTGGTGAAGAGAGAGCGGAGCAAGAAAGCAAAGCTCTGAATTTACCAGTCAATCTTCGTTCCAGTACTCACCTATTGTCATGAGCTCTGGGTCATGACCCAAAGAACGAGATCCTTATTAGTGGCTGAAATGAGTGTTCTCCGGAGAATGGCGGGGCGCTCCCTTAGAGATAGGGTGAGAAGCTCAGTCACCCGGAAGGGGCTCGAAGAAGAGCCACTTCTCCTCCACATTGAGAGGAGCCAGTTGAGGTGGCTCGGGCATCTGATCTGGATGTCTCCTGGACGCCTCCCCAGAAAGGTGTTCTGGGCATGTCCTAACAGGTGGAGGCCCCGGGGAAGACCCAGGACACGCCAGAGGGACTACGTCTCTCCAGGGTGTTAGCCTGGGGAATGCCTCAGGGTCACCCCAGAGGAGCTGGAGGAAGTGGCTGGGTAAAGGAAAGTCTGGACATCTTTGCTTAGACTGCTGTCCCCGCAACCCTGATGAGTGGAAGAAGATGGATGGATGGATAAGTTATACAAAGCCCAGTTTATGAGGGAAAGTGCAACTCTTACTGCTTGTTTTTGTCCAGTCCGACCAAAGAAACAGTCTAAAGTCTAGACATTCAATTCCTCCAGGTGTCACCTACGCATGTCTTATTTCCTCCTTCTTATATTCTCTTTCACTTTTCTCTTCCGTTCATTCTTAGTTTTCAAAATGATCAGATTCACCAAACAAGTTAATGAAAACTATAAAAGCACTCATGCTTTGTCTTACTGTTGTGATCAATTTTGCAATACGTTATGTCAACAATATCTTATTGCATTTACAAGTTTGTGGTTAATGTGTTTTTGAATGTTGTTAGGATGATATCTGGCATGCTTGGCTCACATGTCCACACAAACCCTCAAGATTAGTTCTTACACATGTCTTCTCAGGATAGACCAGCAGCTCCTAAAAGGTCCCCTTCAGCATCAAACCCAGATTGACTCCACATTTCAGGTATGAACACACACAACTGTTTGTCCCTCTCTGCTGTTCACACTCATCTCCATGCCACAAATCTGTATTTTAAGGTTTCTGGAATTAAGGCTTATTCATACAATATTCTGTTGCAGGTTCTGGAGAACAACATTGTCACTTTTGTGAAAAAAGGACTACAGAAATTCAAGAAACTTCTGAGTAGATGTTCTTTTGAACACATGGCAAGACCGTTAGACGATATAGACGTGTGTGGGGTTGACGATGAAGAACAAGCCAAGATATTGAAAGAAATGTTTCTAGAAATGACCATTCTCTTTCTAAAAGGAGTAAAAAAAGAGGAACTGGCTGACCGTCTGCAGAGCAGTAAGAGTTTACTGTATTGACTTAACACAACTTAGATATTGCAATTCAAATTTGTATTAATGTTTGCCTAAAAAATAATTCACAACAATGATTTAATATTTGCTTTTTTTTTTAAGATTTTCCAACCACATGCCAGTGTAAACTAAGAACCAGCCAAAAAAAGAAGTTTCAGTGTTTATCTGAGGGAATTGCTAAAGCAGGAAACCCAACCCTTCTGAACGAGATCTACACAGAGCTCTACATCACAGAGGGAGGAACTGGAGAGCTGAATGAAGAACATGAGGTCAGACAGATTGAAGCAGCATCCAGGAAAGCAGACAGAGCAGAAACATTCATCAGACAAGAAGAGCTCTTTCAACTCCCAGCTGGAAGACAAGAACCAATCAGAATCGTGATGACAAAGGGAGTGGCTGGCATCGGGAAAACAGTCTTAACACAGAAGTTCACTCTGGACTGGGCTGAAGAAAAAGCCAACCAGAACATCCACTTCATATTTCCATTCACTTTCAGAGAGCTGAATGTGCTGAAAGAGGAGAAGTTCAGCTTGGTGGAACTTGTTCATCACTTCTTCCCTGAAACCAAAGGAATCTTCAGCTTTGAAGACTTCCAGGTCCTCTTCATCTTTGATGGTCTGGATGAGAGTCGACTTCCTCTGGACTTCCACAAGACTCGGATCCTAACTGACCCTACAAACTCCACCTCAATGGGTGATCTGCTGACAAACCTCATCAGGGGGAACCTGCTTCCCTCTGCTCGCCTCTGGATAACCACACGACCTGCAGCAGCCAATCAGATCCCTGCTGAGTGTGTTAACATGGTGACAGAGGTCAGAGGGTTTAATGATCCAAAGAAGGAGGAGTACTTCAGGAAGAGATTCAGAGATGAAGAGCAGGCCAGCAGGATCATCTCCCACATCAAGAGATCCCGAAGCCTCCACATCATGTGCCACATCCCAATCTTCTGCTGGATCACTGCTACAGTTCTGGAGGATCTGCTGAAGAGCAGAGAGGGAAGAGAGCTGCCCAAGAGCCTGACTGAGATGTACGTCCACTTCCTGGTGGTTCAAGCCAAAGTCAAGAAGGTCAAGTATGATGGAGGAGCTGAGACAGACCCTCACTGGAGTCCAGAGACCAGGAAGATGATGGAGTCTCTGGGAAAACTGGCTTTTGAGCAGCTGCAGAAAGGAAACCTGATCTTCTATGAATCCGACCTGATAGAGTGTGGCATCAATGTGACAGAGGCCTCAGTGTACTCAGGAGTGCTGACTCAGATCTTTATTGAGGAGAAAGGTCTATACCAGGACAAGGTCTACTGCTTCATCCATCTGAGCATTCAAGAATTCCTTGCTGCTCTTCATGTCCACATGACCTTCATGAAGTCTGGAGTCAACCTCTTGGCAGAGGAGCAAACCTCATCTCAGTCGTCCTCACCAGGCCAGGAATCTGCAGACATTCAGTTCTACCAGACCTGTGTGAACGCGGCTTTAAAGAGTCAGAATGGACATCTGGACCTTTTTCTACGATTCCTTCTGGGACTTTCAAAACTAAACAATCAGACCCTCCTTCAAGGACTACTCGTCCCAACAGGAAGCAGGATTGAAACCGAGGAGAAGACAATCCAACACATAAAGAAGAAAATCAGTGAGAATGTGTCTGTGGAGAAAAACATCAACCTGTTCCACTGCCTGAATGAGCTGGATGATAATTCTCTGGCAGAGGAGATTCAGCATTTCCTTAATTCAGGCCGTCTCTCCGTAAACACACTGTCCTCTCTTCAGTGGTCGGCTCTGGTCGTCATTTTACTGTCAGATAAAGATCTGGACGTGTTTGACCTGAAGAAGTACTCTGGTTCAGAGGAAGTTCTTCTAAAGCTGCTTCCAGTGGTCAAAGCCTCCAACAAAGCTCTGTAAGAACATTGACTAGTCAAATTTATCTGATAAAGACACTATTTTATGATATCTAACTCAAGAATATAAACTCTGTCCTTGTTCTTTTTTCCAGATTGAGTAACTGTAAACTATCAGAGAGAAGTTGTAAAGCTCTGGCAGAAATTCTTAGCTGTGAGTCCTGCAGTCTAAGAGAGCTGGACCTGAGTAACAACGATTTGGGCAATTTGGGACTGAAGCATCTTTGTGTTGGACTGGAGAACCCCAACTGTACTTTGGAGACTCTCAGGTCAGTTCAGAGAAAGACTCCAAATACTGTATATGCAAGTTAAACTTTGAACAAGTTGGATGCCTGTCATACCTTTTCATTAAGCATACATATTGGATTAAGGGTGCAACCACTGATAACTGGCCCTTGCCTATTTGCTGCTATACTCAGAGCTGTGGGTGCGAGTAGCTGGATGGCTCAGTGGGCTAAATGTAGGGCTGCCATGCAGGAGACCACTGGGTGTCCACTGATCTCCCTCCAGATTGGGTCTTTAGGCAAGACCCTTGACGCTGATGCCTAACAAGGTTCCCATGTGCCTTTCAAATACAGGGTTGTGTCAGGAAGGGAATCCAGGATAAAAACTCTTCCAAATCACTTATGGGAAACAGTGGGTGCTGTTTCGCTGTTGCGACTCCTAATGGGATAAGCCGAAAGGTGAACAACAACAACTCAAGAGATGTATATACACTGTATATATATATATATATATATATATATATATATACAGTGTTTATACAGTATATACATATATTTATAAACAGTATATGTATATATATATATATATATATATATATGTATGTATGAATGATAGTCTCATGTTCCTTCTTCTTGATGTGACCATCGCTTGGTACTGATCTGGCTGTGCCAAGCGATGATCACATCAAAAAACGGGAACATAAGAAACTGGAGAAATACCTGGGACTCAGAAAGGAACTGGAGAAAGCTTGGAAGGTGAAAGTGACAGTGCTACCCGTGGTAATTGGAGCACTCGTTTCTGTAATATCCAAAGTGGAGGAGATCCCTGGAAAGACCTCAGACATCTCAGTCCAGAAAAGCGCAATGCTTGGAACAGCTAGCCGAGCTCGAAAGAGAAACTACCCGCTGATGCGGAGGATGAAAGGGGCATTCTTTTTCATATATGTATATATATATATATATATATATATATATATATATATATATATATATATATATATATATATATATATATATATATATATATATACATTTATGTGTGTGTGTGTATATACTCACACACATATGTCTGTATAATGTAGGCTTTGTTTGAAGATGGACTGAGGTGTTGTTCTCAAGTTCGCCTCTAGAGGGCGCGGATGTTTTCTAACTAATTAAAAGGATAAATTGAAACCGAAAGTAAACAGAGCAGCAAAATGGCAATGTTTCAGAGCAGTTCGGTTTTATAAGCTCAAGTGTACGTCAATGAGAGCGGTGAGCCATTTTTCTGTTTTTTGTAGAGGATAAATCTGCTTGTTAATGAGTGTGAGCATTTTCTGTTTACTTTATAAGTTAAGGTAGTTTGTTGGAATGTTTTATAATGCTAGATTTAGCCTGTTTCTATAATGCAGAATCATAAATATGATTGTATTTGGTTTATTTATTATAATGCTTGTTTTCTCTTTTTCTTTATTCTGTTGTAGAACCACACACACACTCACGCATGAATGCATGAAGCCACAAATGTTTATAGAGAAGAGTTGCCGGATATTTTTCCTGCAGTTAAAGTGGAAAAGAAGATAAAGTCATCATCTGAGCTATCATTCTTGGGGATCATACATTTGCACTTGACCCGTGCACACTCTGCGATTACCAACATACGGAACCCAATATAATATACCCAAGCCTTCAAGACAATATATATATATACATACACACACATATCACACATATATGTATGTGCGTAGCTCCTTTGTGCAATATGCTACATTCAATATCATACTACAGCTTCGACATTAAAGGGTCAGTTTTGACAAAGAAGTTTAGACGTTATTGTTAATCTGTGTCTGCAGCCTGTCAGGATGTGGGATCACAGAAGAAGGCTGCACATTTTTGGCATCAGCTCTGAACTCCAACCCCTCTCATCTAAAAGAGCTGGACCTGAGCTACAACCATCCTGGAACAGAAGGGGTGAAACTCCTTACTCCTATACTGGACACTCTCAGGTAATCAGAAATTCAGATATTCAGAAATCAAAAACAATCTATGGATGAGGGCCATGTAAAGTCACTGTTTGGATGCTGACAGAGTCTGGCCCGTTTTCACGCCTCTTCTCCTTTCAGGGTGGAACCTGCTGGACAGGAATGGCTGATACCAGGTCTAAAGAAGTGTAAGTGACTTATAACATGACAACCAAGCAGCTCCAAACCACATATTTTAAATTGTCTTTAAGTGTTGAAGACAATTCAACACCTGCAGCTGGATTGTGATGTTCTTTTTTATTAGATTCCTGCCAACTCTCCATTGACACAAACACAGTGAGCAGGATGATCGAGCTGTCCGACAACAACAGCAGGATGACCCGTGTGGATGTGCTGCAGCCGTATCCCGACCACGACGACAGATTTGACCTCTTTCAGCTGCTCTGCAGAGACGCTCTGAGTGGCCGCTGTTACTGGGAGGTGGAGTGGAGCGGGAGGGTGGACGTAGCTGTGAGTTACACAGGAATCAAAAGGAAAGGGGACAGTTATGACCCCCGGTTCGGCTTCAACGATCAGTCCTGGATGTTATGCTGCGATGGCACTGGTTACTCCATTTGGCACCATAACAAAAAATTATTTGTCCCCTCCTCATCCTCATCTTCATCGTCCTCCTCTAACAAAGTAGCTGTGTATGTTGACTATCCTGCTGGGATTCTGTCCTTCTTCGAAGTCTCTGACACACTGACCCACCTCCACACATTAAACACCACTTTCACCGGACCTCTTTATCCGGGGTTCGGGTTTGAGTGCAGGGTTGGATCCTGGCTGTCTCTCTGTCCAGTTTAACTTTAAACTGGACATAATCTCAGTCTTTTTCTTTCTGAGACAGGTTCAGAGATTCCTTTTGAGATTATGCCTCCTCCTATTTGTCCTTCCTTAAAAAATGTATTATCATTATTAATCCCTAAAATTAGATAAAAGAATGGAAGATGAATGATGCCATCATTCCAATACCCAGATATTGTTTTTCTCTGTTTCCAGTCCAAGAACTGACCTCAATACTGGTGAAGTGCTGCTCTACAGCTCATCAATGAACACATTATGTAGTGAACAAACACTGAATATAATTACTAAGACTAAAAGCCAAATATTTTAATTTACGCAAAATGTTTAATTCTTCTTTTATCTGCATTCTTGCTCCTCACAAGTCCATTGATCACTACACGACTAAACAGAACGGAAAATGTAAAGGATGACTTGTAAAACTTCATTCTGGATCACCTTAAGACCATGTCCAGGTTCTGCCGCAGGTCAGAAACCTTCAAGTCAGTTAAATGTTTAGAGCAGATGCTTTAGTTGTTACTTTTAAGCACCTGCTTCAAAATGAGATCTTACTGCCACAAGAAACCCAAAGAGGCATTTTGTTTTTGATGAATGTTGTATTTTTTTACTTATGGGGTTTACTTTTCCTTATATTAGATGTGTGATCTCTAGAAATGTTAAGTTTTCTTGAAGCAAAAATAAAACAGTAGAGATACACTAAGCTTCAGCAAGTCTTTAGGGTCAAAAAAGCTAAAATAGATTAATTGTATGTTTTCCACTGATATAAATGTATCTTTAAAGCTTTTGGTTGTTATTTGTATGACGTGTTACATTTTCCATCTCAACCTAAGATCAAACTGGAAAAGCTGAAATTTTCTTGCAATGAACTACATTAACTACACCAATTTTAAAACCATTGTATCGGCTCAGGGTTTATTTTTACGTTCTTTTATTTGTCCATAAATGATTTTTGGGTTTGTCATAGTTATGAGATCTGATTTGAAAGTATGAACCTTGACGTCCTAGTAATTCCTGAATTAGAACCAGAACTCACTGTGAGGCTTCTTCCAGTTTTTATGGACCTCATGTTCCAGAGAGCGTCTCTTTAAAGGAAGGCTCAAGACCAACCTTTTTAATCTGGCTTGTAGCGTAAACTAAGAAACATATATCTATTTTGCATTTTTATTTTATGTTTTCATAGTGCTGATGTTGCTTATTTGATCTTTTTTTATTCATTTTTAGTGATTTATGTCCAACTATCATGATTTGTTTATTTACTGTTTATGTGGACAGGTGTTTCTCTCGTCAGAGTCAAGGCAGATTTCTATTTTCTTAAAAATACATGATTGTTTTATGCTGTATTATGTTGTAATTGGGGGTTTGTGGGCATTCAATGTGTTTCATATTTTTTGTGTGTAAAGGTCTTTGTTTTGCTTTTTTTACCATGTAAAGCACTTTGACTTACATCTGTATGATAAAATTTTGATTTGGTTTGATAAAAAAAAAACAAATTCAAAACTTTTGTACTTACTAAGTGCATTCCTCTGATATCTGATTACATTTTTATCTTGCTTGGGTTGAAAGTTACTACTACAAAGCGGTTATATGACAGACTTAAATAAAGGATTTGTTCAAATCAAAAGCTTTTTTTTCTTTTATCTCTCCTAAAATTGAATTTCCTATTTTCTTGTCTTTTTCTTGACTTTAGCTTAATAAGATTGAATGGGCTTCTGATGAACACAAGTGATAAAAGCCCAATCCATTAATCAATGGGCTTGATTAATTGTTTCAAAGATTTAAAAAACAAATGTGTTCAAGACATAAACTAAGAGTAGGGTTGGTTTTCAAGTCAGGGAAGACTCTTGCGTCCTGCTAAATGCTCCCTTCTGGTCCTTGGGATCCTACGTTCATGTTCAGGATTGCTTTCAGGGTGATGGGGTCCCTCTTCCATATTCTCACAGTGATCCATCCTGCTGGAATTCACATTAAATTTTCTCACCAACACTTTCAGAGACACACACATCATCCAAATATCCAAATACAACATTTATCACTGCTGCTTCTCCAATGCTTCTCCATAGATGATGACACTGAGCTGCGGACATCACAGCCATAAAGGGATGTACATTGTTAACAGGACCAGGTCGAAACTGTCCTTCCTCAGGTTAATCAAACAATAATTTTCAATCAAACTGGTTTTCTGTGAAGTTAGAATATTAGACCAGACCAAAAATGTTGCTCCTGGAGATATTGTGTTTTTATTCACACTAGAGTAAAAAATAAAAACAGTTGCTAAAACTACTACAACCTGATAATATTGTAACAACATTATTATTATGCGTTTGAAGCATGTGTATGTGATTTCCGAGTTGCCCCAAACGCCTCTCTGGGTCTTCCCCCTGAAGCGTTTTACTTTCGGTTTGAGCTCCGTGTTACTAGCAGATTTTAAAACCTCCGTCTAAAGGTAATTACAGCTCTTTTTCTTGACGTTTTCTGTTAAGGTAGGATTATATCAAACTATATTAGCCAGAAATTAATATTTTCCTCTTTCTAATTTAGCGAAAGAGTCGCTGTTTGATCTTCGTAATTCTGGATTCCTTAAAAGTATGGAGAGAAAATAGTCTCAATGCGTGTTTGTGTGTGTACATCTTGATTCAACTCGTACTATGCACAACGGTTTACTTGCAATGGTGTACTGTCATGTCCACTTGAATATTTGTTTAAGGGGGGAATAAATCAAGTTCAAAATAGCCGAGAATGATGGATGGATGGTTTCAAAACACCTTTAATTAGAGAACAAATTCAAAGTGAGGGCTACTGTATTGGTGCTGAGTCATACGAAGGGCTATCATTTTTAAATAAAAAATTTTGCTTAGTTGTAGTTACTCATACATTGTTAATAATGAATAATGATACTCCTCTATGTTTGATTTCTCACCATAATTATCAACAATGACAACAAGCTAAGAAGAAAATAACAATATTCAGCGCTTGATTAATCTCAGTAATTGTTACATTTTCAGACGCAGCTCACAAGTGAATTGTGATCATGGAATTGTGATCACGGACACCACATTGGTGCTATAGAGACTGCTGACACAACATAACACATTTTGCACAGCCCATTAAGGATTTTAAATCAGGCCAAGCACAATGCGTGTGCATGAGCTTGTAAAATACTAAACTCCACTCTCACCCTAGCCTACAAAAATCTCTTAAAACTAAGTTAAACATCTTCAAACACAACACCCCGAATTTTTCCCTCGTCTTCCTCATGGCCAATTTTGCCTCCCCTGAAAGAAAGTTCAGTAATTTGTGTTCAGATCTCAATTTGGCCTAAATGTTTGGCCCATTTATGAATGATAGAAATGTTTAATACGTGTGAGGAGATGTCTCATTTCTGCGTGGAGTTTTGACATAAAAAAACGCCATAAAGAGCGCACCCACGTGAAGAAAGGTGCTTCTCAGTGCGACCCGGTTTACCCTTGCGACAGTGGACTTTGTATCCCTCCATTTGGAGGGTCAGATTTAAAAAACATATATCTGGACACCACTTGCACTAAATATGCTTCTACAAATGGAGGGGTAGGGAAAAGGGAAGAATTCGGATTGGGTCTTAGTCTAATAGTCATAAAAAGTCACTCAAATTCTATATAATAAAGTATGCTGTACCTGGAGTACACAAGACAAAACATAGAAAACATTTTTAAAAAGCAGGAATACAAGTATATAAAAATAAAAAATTGAAATTAAAAGTAATTAAAACACAAAAATATAAGTTAGCTAAAAGTTAGCTAAAATGATAGATAAGGCAGCTCTTCTAGTGTAAACAGGATATTACTAATAGACGAGATAAGATATATTACCCTGCAGGTTGTTGTCGTCCCTTCAAGGGTCACTGCAAATCAACTTTTAATGATTGGCAGAGATTTACCATTTCTGACTCCACACTATATTTATCTGGGGTGGGGACCGGCACAGGGAGACCCACACTTGAGCCCTCTTGTGGCCACATGGTTAAGCAGTATTGTAAAGGGTCTTATCCAAGGACTCACACTAGATGAAGCTCATTGCACGTATTTAACCTGCAGGTAAACCTGAATAAGAAGGAAAAAACTAGAATCTTTTGTGTGAAAAAATTTCTACAAGGTACAATTTAAAAATGATTCTAAAATATATTTCTTTCATTTTGGGTGCCAGAAGGTATTTGATGCTTAAAGACAAAGATTTATTAATCAAGGTGTTTTCTAGGTTACGTCTAGTATTTGAAACAAAGTTCCAGAATATTCTTTTGCTTGACGGTAGTGTTACTAATTTATTGTTGCATTTCTTATTTCATAAGGGGATATCATTAATGGCCAACACTCAGAAGTGTGATTTGATTGCATTGTTATGTGAAGGTTCAGGAATTTGTGTTTCCTCTGCAGCTGAAGGGTCCAGAACATTAGCTGTATGGATCAGGGTGTAAACGGAGAAGATGAATCCTCCCAGTCAGAAAACCTGCAATGTGGGGTTGATGGGGGTCGGAGCAAGAGGTGAGACCTCAAAATCTGTGTGACTCTACTTTTGTGTCAGAACTCACCCGCTTCAACCACCTCTTCAATTTTCACAGGGAAAGACGTGCACCTGATCCCGAAACTGAACCTACACATGGATCTGGACCCAGCTGTGTTTCTGTGAAGAGTGACATGTCAAAGGATGCAATTATTAATTTTAATTTGGAGTGTGCTGCTGGAGAAGGGTGAGCGTGCATGTAAATGTCGCCTTAAGCCTTACCCTGGATTTACACTGGTCCGTCTACGGTCCGTCTACGGTGCGTCTCTGTTATGTAGCGTGGGGGAGTCCATCTCAGGACCGTCGGAACATTGTCCCTGTTGCGTTTCTTGTCCCCCCCCCCCTCTGGCAGCCAGAAGAGTGGTTTGTCCCACCATCTTTGTGTCGAGTAGTTCGTCCCACCCTCTTCACTCACCCCGATTTTAGCAATCAGACCCCATGCCCTCTCCTTCCTCATTGAGTCATTTTAAATCATGTTACGTTTTTCGACTTTCGGAATTCAACTTGCCGAAAATGGCCAACAGTGTCAACTGTGGTGTTAACATGCATTATTGCCTGGGCACATCACCTTACAACGTAAGCTTTTATTTTGAAACCCAGACTTGTGTCCGGTTCTCCTGTTGTTTGCTGCGACATTGACATGTCAACGAACTGGAAATAGAACTCCTGCGTAAAGCTTCTAATGTCTTCATGGCTTTGTGGATGTATGTGGGCAGAATTTGGTGTGGGGGGTGTAGGGTGAAAAAAAAAAGATTTATGCGACACAACTACGTCTCGCCTACTTAACCCACACTCTACCCTTGCTGTACAAGTGTTTGCTCTAACCTCCCACTTGCAGCACGCCCATAGATAAATTATATGATAAAAAATGTTCGCTCTACTGGCTCACCAAGCGGTCTAAGATATTCTGTGATGGATACCTGCATTTCCTGTACAGGTTAGTCTGTACCCTTTTTTTCACTCACAAACAGCCTGATTCCACCTTTAATGACAGTTGTGGCTCATTCTTTAGTGAGTATAACAAGTGTTTCATGTGGGGGGAGCTCTTAACAACTTTCATGAAATCAAATCATCAAAGGCAACAATTACTAGAAACCACTTTTGAAATTCTGTGAGATTTATATATATAAATTATAACTGTACTTATCTTTATTATTATTTAATCAGTAAAAATGTATTGCAAGACACAATATGATTATTTTTCCAACAGAAACTATCAGAAACGCAGAACTCGTTCTACATCTGGACCCAGCTGTAGTTCCCTGAGGAGTGACAAATCAAAGGATCCCATTAAGAATTTTAAATCAGGTCACATGTCAGCTGAAAGGTGAGTTTCACGTGTTTGTTTTACAGGTCTCAAATATAAGGGAGCAAGTGTGTTTTATATCAGCTCTTTTCCTTAGGTATGAAATTCTCCGCTCATATTGTTGTCTGGAGATTTTGCACATGAGAGGAGCTATAGGCACACGTTTTTATTGGTTCCATTGGTACATTATGGAAGACGTGGATGCTGTTGAGAGAGTAGCTTGAATTTATTTATTTTGGAGAGCTATAGAGGCAGTTTTAACCACACATTCTCACTCCCAACTTGTCATTCATGGTCGTATGGCTCTGGCTCACTCCCCATTACTTTTTGACGTTTTGGGTGTCCCTAGCTTGTCGTGTTTTGACGTGTTGGCTGTTCCCATTAAATCACGGATCCCCAACCCTCGGAACATGGTAACGGATGTGGATCTGGTACCAGGTTAGCGTACTGGTCCGGTCCATATCCCAGTACTAGTCCATGAGAAAATAAAAATATAAAAGTACTGAACAGTTTTATTCTTGTCTCGATACAAGTATGAAGAGACAGCAGGGCGAGCACAAATGGCATCAATGAGCTTTCAAAACAGCATTACCAAGATTAATTTCTGATTGATTGATGCAAAGATACTCTTGCTCTGATTTTTTAATTCTGGAAAATTTTGAATGTACATTAAAATTTTTGAAGAGCTTGTAGTTGTGATGTAGAACCTACAGGTCACATTCTCCTTGCTTCGCTCCACTTTGATGCATTCACTTGTAGACCGCTAGATCCATGTTTTTCCTCGTCTGAGCTGTCATCTGGCTCCAAACTAAGTTGCTAGATAACTCCAATATGACTCTTCCTTTTTTTGCACTGGTAATGTTAGTTTGGGGTTGTGAGGGGATATCGGCAGAGCACATAAACAGATGGCTGATGGGAAATAGGGGTGGGGTTACTTTATTGCAGGTCTGCAGAAGCTATGTCCTTGAAAACACCAGTTTTTTTTTTATTTTATTTTGGCTAAAAACGCCATATTGATATTAAAAGGACCACTGGGAACACCTTTGAAATTGGATCAAAAGATGATCGGAGTAGGACATCTAGCCTTTGTCAAGAAGCTGAGCTGTTCTTTTCTTCAAATGATATGGTCTTTTTCAAGCACGCGAGCCTGTCTTCTCATCGTTAGGACGGTAGATGTGATGCTTGGTTCACATGTCCATACAAAACTCCAGATTAGTTCTTACTCATGTCTTCTCAGGATGGACCAGGAGCTCCTAGTAGGTCCCAGTGATCAATCTAGCCTTCAGAATCAAACCCCGATTGACTCCACCTTTGAGGTATCTACATATACAACTATTTGTCTGTCTGTGCTGTTCACGATCATCTCCGTGCAACATAGGTGTGTTATTTGGTCTCTTGACTTTATGCTCATTCATACAATATTCTGTTGCAGCTTCTGGAGATTAGCATTGTCACTTTTGTGAAGAAAGGACTACAGAAATTCAAGAAACTTCTGAGTAAAAGTTCTTTTGAACACATGGCAAGACCGATGGATGATATAGACGTGTGTGGGGTTGACGATGAAGAGCAAGCCAAGATATTGAGAGAAATGTTTCTAGAAATGACAATTGTCTTTCTGAAGGGAATAAATGAAGAGGAACTGGCTGACCGTCTGCAGAGCAGTAAGAGTTTTATTTTACATGACTTAACAAAGAAACTGTTATGCTTCCTGCAAACGTGACGCACGTTCAAGAACACAATGAACGCAGGTTCTTGAGCGTTCTTTGACATACAGTAATGACACTAAACTGTTGCTACCAAATATTAGTACATATACTCTCAGTTGGAAGAGATTTGGTGAAAAATGTTGAAGTGGTGCAAGTCTTTCTCCAGGCTTTACAGCTCTATTCCGATAAAAAGACTTGATTTCATATAATTCTGGCCAGACAAACGCACGTTCCTGAGGTTGGTGTGGATGTAGCATTATTCAAATTTGTATTGATGTGTGTCTTAGTAAGACTGTTTGCCAAAAAAACTAATTTTTGCCAATTTTTTTGTGCTATTCTAAAGATTTCCCCACCACATGCCAGCGTAAACTAAGAACCAACCAAAAAAAGAAGTTCCAGTGTCTTTTTGAGGGAATCGCTAAAGCAGGAAACCCAACCCTTCTGAATGAGATCTACACAGAGCTCTACATCACAGAGGGAGGAACTGGAGAGCTGAATGAAGAACATGAGGTCAGACAGATTGAAGCAGCATCCAGGAAAGCAGACAGAGCAGAAAAAACCATCAAGCAAGAAGAAATCTTCAAACCTCTTCCCGAAAGACAAGAACCAATCAGAACCGTGATGACAAAGGGAGTGGCTGGCATCGGGAAAACAGTCTTAACACAGAAGTTCACTCTGGACTGGGCTGAAGACAAAGCCAACCAGAACATCCACTTCATATTTCCATTCACTTTCAGAGAGCTGAATGTGCTGAAGAATAAAAAGTTCAGCTTGGTGGAACTTGTTCATCACTTCTTCCCTGAAACCAAAGGAATCTGCAGCTTTGAAGACTTCCAGATCATCTTCATCTTTGATGGTCTGGATGAATGTCGACTTCCTCTGGACTTTAGAAACAGTGAGATAGTGACGGATGTTACACAGTCCACCTCAGTGGGTGATCTGCTGTCAAACCTCATCAGGGGGAAACTTCTTCATTCTGCCCACCTCTGGATAACCACACGACCTGCAGCAGCCAATCAGATCCCTGCTGAGTGTGTTGGCATGGTGACAGAGGTCAGAGGCTTTGCCGATCCTCAAAAGGAGGAGTACTTCAGGAAAAGGTTTAAAGATAAAAAGCAAGCAAGCACAATCATCTCCCACATCAAGAAATCCAGAAGCCTCCACATCATGTGCCACATCCCAATCTTCTGCTGGATCTCTGCTACAGTTCTGGAGGATCTGCTGAAGAGCAGAGAGGGAGGAGAGCTGCCCAAGACTCTGACTGAGATGTACGTCCACTTCCTGGTGGTTCAGGCCAAAGTCAAGAAGGTCAAGTATGATGGAGGAGCTGAGACAGATCCTCACTGGAGTCCAGAGAGCAGGAAGATGATGGAGTCTCTGGGGAAACTGGCTTTTGAGCAGCTGCAGAAAGGAAACCTGATCTTCTATGAATCCGACCTGACAGAGTGTGGCATCAATGTGACAGAGGCCTCAGTGTACTCAGGAGTGCTGACTCAGATCTTTATTGAGGAGAAAGGTCTATACCAGGACAAGGTCTACTGCTTCATCCATCTGAGCATTCAAGAATTCCTTGCTGCTCTTCATGTCCACATGACCTTCATGAAGTCTGGAGTCAACCTCTTGGCAGAGGAGCAAACCTCATCTCAGTCATCCTCACCAGGCCAGGAATCTGCAGACATTCAGTTCTACCAGACCTGTGTGAACGCGGCTTTAAAGAGTCAGAATGGACATTTGGACCTTTTTCTACGATTCCTTCTGGGACTTTCAAAGCTAAACAATCAGACCCTCCTTCAAGGACTACTTGTCCCAACAGGAAGCAGCATTGAAACAGATGAGAAGACAATCCAACACATAAAGATAAAAATCAGTGAGAATGTGTCTGTGGAGAAAAACATCAACCTGTTCCACTGCCTGAATGAGCTTGATGATAATTCTCTGGCAGAGGAGATTCAGAATTTCCTTAATTCAGGCCGTCTCTCCGTAAACACACTGTCCTCTCTTCAGTGGTCTGCTCTGGTCGTCATTTTACTGTCAGATAAAGATCTGGACGTGTTTGACCTGAAGAAGTACTCTGGTTCAGAGGAAGTTCTTCTAAAGCTGCTTCCAGTGGTCAAAGCCTCCAACAAAGCTCTGTAAGAACATTGACCAGTTAAATCTATCTGATAAAGACATTTGTATCTAACTCAAGAATATAAACTATGTCCCTGTTCTTTTTCCCAGATTGAGTAACTGTAAACTATCAGAGAGAAGTTGTAAAGCTCTGGCAGAAATTCTTATCTGTGAGTCCTGCAGTCTAAGAGAGCTGGACCTGAGTAACAACGATTTGGGCGATTTAGGACTGAAGCATCTTTGTGTTGGACTGGAGAATCCTAACTGTACTTTGGAAACTCTCAGGTCAGTTCAAAGAAAGACTGTAAGTACATACAAGTCAAACTAGTACATATTTGATGGTCAAAAGGCGGAAAGCCACAGCCTCCAGAAATTTCCCGTTTTTGTTGCTAAGTGTAGCTAGTATGAGAGATAGGTTCACCAGTGGGGCTATCATCTAAACTTATCATGTCAATTTAAGGCCCTACTTGCACTTCAGCTTTACCTAGAGATTATGAAAACTTATATAAAGCAATAACTGCACCCAGATTTGTCCAACTTGGAAAAACTATGGCTATGTCTGGCTATGACATAACAGCGTAGCCTAAGATTCAGCATTGATGTTCTTTAAATTATCGTATCTCTTCAAATGCTGATGGTATTAATATAAATTATAAATTGCTATCGCAATTAACATTCACCAACTGATTTTGACATGGAAAAAAAATGACTTTGTGCCAACATCCAATGCTTTACTAGCCTAGAGAGTTTATGCAATTTACGTAAACCAAATGATTCTGATCCGGAGAAAAGCTGCTTCGTGCCAATATGCAATACTTTACCAGTGTAAATTGATTAACTTATGTAACTTTTCTCTGACAAGGAGAAAAGCTGCTTTGTGCCAGTATACAATACTTACCTAGTGGAACTAATGCAACAGGTTTTTTTTCCTGGGGTGGAGAAAAGCTGCTTTGTGCCAATATGCAATACTTTACTAGCATAACTTATGCAACTTATGTAACTTTTCTCTGACGCGAATAAAAGCTGATTTGTGCCGATATGCAATACTTGACTAGTGTAACTTACGCAACTTACATAATTTTTTTTCTGATGTAGAGAAAAGCTGCTTTGGACCAATATTCAATACTTTAATAGCTCATGTTGACACAATTTACGTAAACAAAATCATTCTGACGTGGAGAAAAGTTGCTTTGTACTGATATTCAATACTTTACTAGCAGTACTCAAGCAAATTATGTAACTTTTCTCTGAAGAGGAGAAAAATTGCTTTGTGCCGATATGCAATACTTTTCTAGCGTAACTTATGCAACTTACGTAACCTTTCTCTGACATGGAGAAAAGCTGCTTTGTGCCGATATGCCATACTTTACTAGCATAAGGAGTTTACACAATTTGCACAAACCAAATCATTCTAACGTGGAGACAAGCTGCTTTGTGCCAATATTCAATACTTTTCTAGCACAACTTATGCAACTTATGTAAATTTTCTCTGACATGAATAAAAGCTGCTTTGGGCCAATATTCAATACTTTACTAGCTCATGTTGACACAATTTACGTAAACCAAATCATTCTGACGTGGAGAAAGGCTGCTTTGTGCCAGTATGCAATACTTTTCTAGCACAACTTATGCAACTTATGTAAATTTTCTCTGACACAGAGACAAGCTGCTTTGTGCTGATATGCAATACTTTACTAGCCTAAAGAGTTTACTCAGTTTACACAAACCAAATTATTCTGACCCTGAGAAAAGCTGATTTGTGGTAGTATGCAAAAAAACTGCTTTATTCTGATATGTAATACTTAAAAAGCGTAAATTACGCAACTTGCGTGACTTTTCTCTATCGCTAAGTTAAGCTGCTTTGTGCTGATATGCAATGCTTTATTAGGGTAACTTATGCAACTTAGTTAACTTTTCTGCTTTTTTCGATACTTGCAATGCCATACTACAGCTCCGGCATTAAAGGGATAGCTTTGGCAAATCATTTTATTGGTTTTTATCTTTCTGTGTCTGCAGCCTGTCAGGATGTGGGATCACAGAAGAAGGCTGCACAGTTTTGGTGTCAGCTCTCGAGTCCAACCCCTCCAATCTAAAAGAGCTGGACCTGAGCTACAACCATCCTGGAACAGAAGGGGTGAAACTCCTCACTTCAAAACTGGACACTCTCAAGTAAATTGTTGCTGCTTTTATTAAACTGAGAAATGTTTAATCGACAGTCTGATAATAAGAGTTATTTAAAGTCACTGTTTGTAATGCTGTATTTTCTCACTCTTCTCCTCCATTTAGGGTGGAACCTGCTGGAGAGGAATGGTTGACACCAGGTCTAAACAAGTGTAAGAGAAGTGTTCTTTTAATATGACAGCAAAGTAGCTCACAGACAAGGTTTTTTAAACTGACTTTAAGTGTTGAGCACAGTTCAACACCTGCAGCTGGATTGTGTTTGTTCTCTTCATCAGATTCCTGCCAACTCTCCATTGACACAAACACAGTGAGCAAGAAGATCGGGTTGTCCGACAACAACAGCCGGATGACTCGTGTGGATGTGCTGCAGCCGTATCCCGACCACGACGACAGATTTGACCTCTTTCAGCTGCTCTGCAGAGACACTCTGAGCGGCCGCTGTTACTGGGAGGTGGAGTGGAGCGGGAGGGTGGACGTAGCTGTTAGCTACAAGGGAATCAAGAGGAAAGGGGACAGTGATGACCGCTGGTTCGGCTTCAATGATCAGTCCTGGAGTCTGTTTTGCTCCGACGACGATGGTTACTCTGTTTGGCACCGTAACGAAAAAGTCTTTGTCCCCTCCTCATCTCCATCGTCCTCCTCTCACAAAGTAGCCGTGTATGTTGACTATCCTGCTGGGATTCTGTCCTTCTTTGAAGTCTCCTCTGACACACTGATCCACCTCCACACCTTTTACACCACTTTCACCGGACCTCTTTATCCGGGGTTCGGGTTTGAGTTCAGGATTGGATCCTGGCTGTCTCTCCGTCCAGTTTAACTTTAAACTGGACATATTCTCAATCTGTTTCTTTCTGAGGCAGGTTCAAAGATTCCTTTTGAGATTCTATTTTCCTTCCTTTTAACTCAAAAATGCCTTATAAATCCCTAAGGCTGGATAAAAGAATGGAATGTGAAAGAAACCATCATTCCAATACCCAGATATTGTTTTTCTCGGTTTTCAGTCCAAGAAGTAACCTCTGTATTGGTGAAGTGCTGCTGTACAGCTCATTAATGAACACATTATGTAGAAATCAAACACTTTATATTGTAGTGATCAGGCTCAACTTGAAGTAAAAGGACATATTTATATCAGACGCTTTGATGTGATCAACTGGAAATGGTGAACATGGTTATTTAGACTGAGAAGCAGTAAAGACTGAATAAGACCAACACTAAGACTAGAAGCCTTCATAAAGCCATTGCTCACCACACTAATACATAGAAAGGAAAATGTGAAGGATGACCAACAGTCCTTGTTCTGGACCACCTAAAGGCCATGTCCAGGTTCTAGTTGCAGGTCAGAAACCTTTCAGAACAACAGATGGATTAGAGTGGTCACCACTAGTGATGGGACGAAAACTATCCCACGATTCGCAATACCCTCTATCCCTTAATCGAACTATTGGTATCGTGAATGTATCGTCATTTAACGTGAGATTCCCAGCCCTAGTCCCCACCTTCTCAGACTGCAGAGAGAAATAAAATAAAATAAAAACATGACCTGCATTTTATCTGTTATATTTATAATCTGATTCCTGAACAACTTTTACTTTGGAAAACTACTTCTCCCCACCAAATTAATCTCACTCTCGTCAAGTGACTTGGTCACACGTCAACGCTCCATCCGTTACTCTCTCAAAGCGGCTGCGCTAACCGCTAAATTCAAACCCCAAGCTAGCAAATTTAACATAAAAACAAACGTATTTGGAAAGTTTATTTTGGCAGAAAAGAACCAGTGAGAAAAAAGAAGAATAGCCTTTGACTTCAAAATAAAAGACATCTACATTTAACAGTTAACTACCAGTACTCCAAACATGGATTTGTTGCGACAGTTGTTCTCGCACATCATAATAATAATGCAAAATTAATCAGCGACCGACCGAGGATGCGGCTAATAAAGTTGATCAAGTAGATTCGCGTTTATGTTATTATTATTATTATTATTGAAATTACTAGTATTGGTGATCTTTTTCTTCTTGCATTTGTTCTTCAAAAGTTGGATGGGGCTGAAGTTGGCGTGTGATTTATTTTAGCTTCTACTTTATCAGTTGGGTGTTAAGGGAACATTTATGTATATCAAATTTCATAGGTCCTAAATGAAATCCAGTGTACACCAAGTTTAAAGCAGCTACAGATCTTTCACAGAGGACAAAGATCTACTTTACACTAAAAAGTTGAGGGAAACTGGAGAAAATGAGAAATCAGACGCTCGCTTCAGGCTTGTACAGGCTGATCCATAAAAGTATTGTCTCATATTAAACCGGTCTGAGGCCTGGAAAGGGTTCAGGACCACTGATTCAGAGCCCGCAGTTTTAGTATTAGTGTCGAGTATTAGTTTTTTATGGATCTGCTTCAAAATGAGATGTTACTGCTACAACAATCCCAAAAGGGCATTTTTGTGTGTGTAAATGTTTTATTTATGGAGTCTATTATTATTATCGTTATTAGATTTATGATTTGTTTAAATAAAAATACAACTGCACTAAGATTAAGCAAATATCCAAAGGATAAAGAAACTACAAAGAAAAGCGACTGTATGTTTATTTTTAATCTTCAAAGCCTTTGGTTGTTTACATTTGATGACGTGTTATATTTTTACACCTCAACACAGACTGAATGTTACTTATAAGTAATTATTAATCAATTTATAATCAAAGTGATTATATGATAAACTTAAATAAATTATTTATTCAAATCAAAAGTGTAGTTTTTTTCTGAAACAAACGTCTTTTTTTTCTTCTTATTGTGGCTTAATAAAATTGGATGAGCTTCTGACAAGCACAGGTGATCAATGGGTTTTTATTTATTGTCGACTATCTTTTGAATTCAACTGAAAATCCATTGTGTTTTTTACATTCATTTTTCAGAAAACAATTATTAAAGACAAAAATCTGTCCCACTGGGATATTAAATGCATGACTATATGTTTTTAAGCACATTATAAACTTAAAAAGTGCAATAATTAGCAGCAGGAATCAGCATGCAGCAATGCAAATGAAAGTATAAAACTGCCATAAGCCCAAACAGGATTTGTAACCCAAATAAATTATCATTTTGCAAAATTTCAGTCACATAAAGTCACAAACTAACCAGTTCACCTCCTTTATTTAAGAGAAGATCACTGAGATTTACTTTGAAATAATCCAAATATCTTAATTTTTACTGTGTAAAGTATAAAAAATATATACATTTTTAATATATGTAATATATATATATATATATATATATATATATATATATAAAATTAAGAATAAAAATACGATTCACATTTTTTGGTAACATTTTATTAGAAATTTACATCTAGATTGACATGAGGACCCACTCTGTGTAAAAATAATAGTATGGGTTTAATAACACACATCACTGCATTTTTTATACATTATATATTGTACATGTTTAATATACTTTTTAAAATTGTTATCATTTAATAACACTGGTGAGTAAGTGTTAAGCATAGTCAAGATGGAGAAAGAAAACAATAAGAAGCCTTCTCTTTTCTATTTTGTTAAACCCTCTGAACCATTACATAAACACAGAATATGAACCTTTATTTGATTAAATTTCAAGCGGAATTGTCAGTTTATCCGTATCTTTGCACAAGTAGTATTTCTGAACGGGTTTTCTAGCTTCTACACATCCACAATTGATGCTTCATTTCCGTCCTCCGTGTGAATGCTCTTACCAATAGGCGATCTCTGCCTGTTGAACGCAACAAACGAGAAGTTACGGAAGTCTCGCGAGACCATTAGGGGTTGAGCTGCATTTTGTCAGCTGTATTGGGTCGTTTTCTTTCTAAATTTGCTCCCGTGTCCGATTTTAACTGCGGTACATGACGTCATAATTTAACTGGAACTTGTCAAATCTCCGGTGGTGAGGAAGGACCTGGAACATGGAGGCTGGTGAAGGTAAAAGAAAAATGTTTATCGATGTTCACATGCTAACGTTAGCTTCGGGAGCTAACGTAAATAAAGATGCTGGCTCTTTCTGCTCTTCGTGTGTCATTTTAAAATAAGTGACAGGCTTGTTTTCTCGCTATAATCACGTTGCGTGTCAATATTGTCACAATTTTAAGGCATTTTAGTTTCATTCTTTATTATTAAATGAGGAATTTTCCACCTGGGTGCAATAACATGATTTGTCCGCCAGGCGGCAGCGCCACCACTCCCTCAGAGGAGATCAATGGAGCCTCAACTTTGATGGACTTCCTGGACGAACCTTTCCCTGACGTCAGCACGTACGAGGACTTCCACACCATTGACTGGCTGCGGGAGAAGTCCAGAGACACCGACCGTCACCGGAAGGTCCGGCAGCTGCTGGTCAGAGTGTGCGATTTGAGTGTTTTGGCGGCTCTTCACCATATTTCTCCTCCAGATCACCAGCAAGAGTAAGGAGTCCATCTGGGAGCTGATAAAGAGCCTGCTGGACGCCTGGTCAGGATGGGTGGTGATGCTGCTCATCGGCCTCCTCTCAGGTCAGTCTGATGAATGGTATCATCTGGTGGGGTTTTACGTACAAATCAAAGATGGCGGCGTATTCTTGATCGCCGTAGGAACGCTGGCCGGCGTCATCGACTTGGCGGTGGACTGGATGACCGACCTGAAGGAGGGCGTCTGCCTTTCTGCGTTCTGGTACAGCCACGAGCAGTGCTGCTGGACGTCCAACGAGACCACCTTCGACGACCGCGACAAGTGTCCGCAATGGCAGAAGTGGGCGGAGCTTATGACCGGCCATTCTGAGGTCAGAGTTTGTAATCCTACGGTAAAACAAGAGTCACGGAGGGTCAAAGCAGATCGGTAAGGCTTGTTTCTGTGGCGTTCCAGGGAGCCGGGGCGTACTTGTTGAACTACTTCCTGTACATCCTGTGGGCGCTGCTGTTCTCCTTCCTGGCCGTGTCGCTAGTTCGAGTGTTTGCGCCGTACGCCTGCGGCTCGGGGATCCCAGAGGTACGGACTGTTGGAACCATCGACTGTATTTGAGAACTGGACTTAGCGAGTGTGACATCACACATAGAAAATGGCTTACTTCCAGCTTGGGCTGCAACGATTGGTCGACTAATCGACTATTAAAATAGTCGACGACTAATTTAATAGTCGATTGGTCGTTTATTTGCATTATATGGAGTCCGAGTTTAGTAAAGTTGGAAGTTATAATTGCATTCTGCTAGCTTTTTAAAATATTTTGGCATTTATTAAGGATTTTTAGACTGTTTTAGAGTTTAGCTAAAATTTTAGCTACATGCTAGCTATTCTGGCTAATTTGGGATTTTTTCATTTTTTTAGGCTATTTTGGAGTTTAGCTAATATTTCAGATCCATGCTAGCTGTTTAGGCTAATTTAGCATTTAACAAATATTTTAGCACGCTATCATCTTTTGCGTTTTCAGCTATTAGCTTCAGCAATCAACTTCAGCATTTTTAGCTATCAATTTCAGCGTTTAAGGGTATCAGCACTAGAATCTTCAGCGGACAAAGTCTATTAATCGGAATAAATAATCTGATTAGTCGACTAATAAAATAATCGTTTGTGGCAGCACTACTTCCAGTTCCAACCAAATGAAGTCAATTCAGTCGCCATTTTATTTCTATATAGAAGCCGCCATGTTGGAACCAGATATCGTCATTAAGCAGTGATTAGTTTGAATCATCGTTTCTATGGTGACCATTTTTGCTAGTCAGTGCAACAGAAAGCAGATTTGGAGACTTCTTGTTTGGAACGTCTGGGGGATTGGTCACTCGGTCCACTTCTCATATACAGTCAATGATTGGAGCCAGATTATAATGAAATCATTTTTTTTTTTCTTTAAGATTAAAACGATTCTCAGCGGCTTCATCATTCGGGGCTACCTGGGAAAATGGACCCTGCTGATCAAAACCGTCACCCTGGTTCTGGCGGTCTCGTCGGGCCTCAGCCTGGGGAAGGAGGGCCCCCTGGTCCACGTGGCCTGTTGCTGCGGAAACCTCTTCTGCAGCCTCTTCTCCAAGTACAGCAAGAACGAGGGCAAACGCAGAGAGGTATGGCGCCGGCCTCGCATGTCACGGCTGAACTGGACTTGACTCATTCTCTTTGTTGCAGGTGTTGTCGGCGGCGGCGGCCGCTGGAGTTTCGGTGGCTTTTGGGGCGCCCATCGGAGGAGTTTTGTTCAGCTTGGAGGAAGTACGTCAGAAGTTGTTATAATTTTAGCAGTTAAAGTCGTTTTAATAAAACTCCTCTTCCACAGGTCAGCTATTATTTCCCTCTAAAGACGCTGTGGCGCTCATTCTTTGCCGCCCTGGTCGCCGCCTTCACGCTCCGCTCTATCAACCCGTTTGGAAACAGCCGCCTGGTCCTGTTCTACGTGGAGTACCACACTCCCTGGTACATGGCGGAGTTGGTTCCTTTCATCCTTCTGGGCGTCTTCGGCGGCCTCTGGGGAACCCTCTTCATCCGCGCCAACATCGCTTGGTGCCGGCGGCGGAAGACCACCCAGCTGGGGAAGTATCCCGTGCTGGAGGTGATCGCCGTGACCGGGATCACCGCCGTGCTGGCGTACCCCAACCCGTACACGCGCCGCAGCACCAGCGAGCTCATCTCGGAGCTGTTCAACGACTGCGGGGCGCTGGAGTCCTCGCAGCTCTGCGACTACGTCAACAACCCCAACATGAGCCGGCCGGTGGACGACATCCCCGACCGGCCCGCCGGGCCCGGCGTCTACAACGCCCTGTGGCAGCTGGCGCTCGCCCTCATCTTCAAGATCGTCATCACCATCTTCACCTTCGGCATGAAGGTCGGTCAGACGAGTGGGGCGTGGATTGCGGTGATCGCCGGATTCTAACGGATTCTGTCGGCTTTCAGATCCCGTCGGGTCTCTTCATCCCCAGCATGGCGGTGGGAGCCATCGCTGGGCGGATCGTGGGGATCGCTGTAGAGCAGATGGCGTACCACCACCACGACTGGATCATCTTCAAGAACTGGTGCCGCCCCGGCGCCGACTGCGTCACGCCGGGCCTGTACGCCATGGTGGGAGCCGCTGCCTGCCTGGGTGAGCCCGAATCCAAGCAAGGATTCCTCAAAGCAGGTCTTGTTGTTGAGCAACTATCCTCGTCTCGCAGGCGGCGTGACCAGAATGACCGTCTCCCTCGTCGTCATCATGTTCGAGCTCACCGGCGGCCTGGAGTACATCGTCCCTCTCATGGCCGCCGCCGTCACCAGCAAATGGGTGGCCGACGCCTTCGGCAAAGAGGGCATCTACGAGTCGCACATCCAGCTCAACGGGTACCCCTACCTGGACGTGCGGGACGAGTTCACGCACCGCACGCTGGCCACCGACGTGATGCGGCCCCGCCGCAACGACCCGCCTCTGGCCGTCCTGACGCAGGACAGCACGACGGTGGAAGACGTGGAGACGCTCATCAAAGACACGGACTACAACGGCTTCCCGGTGGTGGTGTCCAGAGAGTCGGAGAGACTTATAGGCTTTGTTCAGCGGCGGGATCTGATCCTCGCCATCAGTAAGTCCACTAGACTGTATCATATCAGTCCTGGACTCCAAGGATCAGATTCTTTTTGGGTTTCTTTTTTTATTGCAGCTTTGAGCAAAAATTATTTTCAAAAAATCACTAAAATTTGTACGCGCCAAGTATCAAATGAAAACGACATCTCCCACAGAAATTATGACATCACAGCAGGAGAAAATGAAAGTAGCCAAAATTTCTTATCTAGCTAAAAAAAATTCAGTAATGAAACTGAAATGCGTCGATGATTTCCGAAAAAGATTTAAGATTATTATGGGATGGCAGCTGTTTTGTGGCAATGATTCCATTTGCCATTTTTAAACCTTTTTTGTGCAATATAGGAAAAGTATTTTTGTTTGAGCAAGCCTTAAAAAATGTAGCACATCTAACACCAGGTTAAACCTACAATCACGACTACGGTTTTGTTGACCTTTGACCTGCGGACGAGGCCACCATCTTCAATAAAAAAAAAAATCCACTTTAGTACCAGCTAAAAATAAAAACTACTACATTTCTTACCAGAATGTTGTGAATATTGAATACATGAATTGTTGGCTCAAGCTGAACGAAACAAAATAACATACAGTATGAACATATTGTGAATGTGAGCACGGTTTGTAAAAAAAAAAAAAAAAAGTCCGTTGCTAAGGAAATCCAAACATTTACTTTGCCCGATTCTTTTAAAAATTGCATAAACTTGCCCATCGACTCCAGGTGACGAAAACATAAAATGGTTGCTATGGAGATAAAACAAACAGAAAAGCCGCCATTTTGAAGAAAGCGTTTTTGAAGTTGTCACATGCAGTCTTGACCTGGGTCCAGAGTGTAAAGGGGTGCTGCAGCTGGTTAGGCAGTGAGGGTGGGGGAGGGTAGCCACTCACAGAATTGATCATTTTTCAAATCTGGGAATGATTTGATGGCTTTATCCTCCTCCTTTTGCTAGAAAAACGCACGACAAAAGCAGGATGGCGTTGTGAGCAGCTCAGTGGTGTACTTCACAGCTAGCTGCGGCGCACTCTCAACCTCAGAAGTGGTGTCAAAAGAAGCGTTCCCCTGTTACTCGCACATTTTTTACCAAAATGTTGTGAATATTGAAAACATGAATTGTTGGCTCAAGCTGGACAAAACGATATAACATACACATACAGCAAAAAACATCGGTTGCTAAGAATATCCAAAAATGTACTTTTCCCAATTCTTCTAAAAATTACATAAACTTGTTCGTCGATCCCATCTGACCAAAAAATAAAACGGTTGCTATGGAGATAAAACTAAAGAAAAGCAACCACCTTTTTAGGAATTTGTCACATGCAGTTCTTTCGAGAGGAGTAGGAGGCAGAGAGCGGGGGAGGGTAGCCACTCGTAATTTAATCATTGTTCAAATCTGGTAATGATTTAATGATTTTATTTCCCTTTTTTTTTTGCTAGAAAATGCACGCCAAAAGCAGGACGGCGTGGTGAGCAGCTCAGTGGTTTATTTCACGGAGGACGCGCCGCAGCTGCCGGCCAGCAACCCGCAGCCACTGAAGCTGCGCCGCATCCTCAACCTCAGCCCCTTCACCGTCACAGACCACACCCCCATGGAGACGGTGGTGGACATCTTCCGCAAGCTGGGCCTCCGCCAGTGCCTGGTCACCAGAAGCGGGTGAGGACGCCGGTCCATTAAAGATGGCCGACCGTGTTGTGGTAGCGCCGTGTTTTTAGACGTTTTGTGTGTCCGCAGGCGACTGCTGGGCATCATCACCAAGAAGGACGTCCTGCGACACATGGCTCAGATGATGAACCAGGATCCAGAGTCCATCATGTTCAACTAAGCTGAGACCAGCTGTGTACATAAGCCACTTAAGCATCCCGCCGCCCCGTCCTCTGACAGGCAAGACCCCCCTCCCACCTCCATGCCGACCACAAAAATAAAAGATCCCTATTTATTACAGCTGCATTGATTACAAAATAAGAGGAGGTTGTTCAGGTTGTACTGACCTTTGGGGGTCATGGGGTCCCTGCTGGGGTCGGCAGGATTCAGATTATCATCTGTGATGGGCAAGTGGGGGCAATTGTGCCGCAAGGTCATAACTTCATTTAAAAAAAAAAAGTGTTTTTGTGTTTGTAACAGCTTACACATATCGGAAACAAACAGTTACCATCTTTGACCCTTCACAATAAAAGCGGTAAAGCTCAATGGTACTCATAATAAATGAGAAATAATGTGGGGAAATGTGTGGCATTACAAAATAAGAGCGTAGACCAATGGGACACTAAATATGTTTTAATAAGCTTCTAGTTAAATATTTGATTTAATTAGTATTGTTTTTGGGGGCTTTTATTTGCATTTATTGAGGTTTCCAGTTTGCAAGACTGAGCTTATTTTATTTATTTCAATTCCTGTTGCACTTTGGGTTGTTTCTGTTACGCTGCCATATTGCTGTGAAGGCTGTGCTCAAACTCTCCTAGGGAGTGTTTTTGCTGCGTCATCTCGATGGCCACATCCATATTTGTTCCAACCTAAAACCTGTTTTTCTCTGAAGGAAACTCCAATAGTACTTCTGACTCCACCTGCTCCTCCGTCCTGCTCCTGTTTCTGTACCGTAGGTTCTGTTCTGTGTGGTTGGTTTTATTGTGAAGCTCAAACAAGGCAGGAAGCTGTTTTGTTTTTAATTGCCAACAGAATGTACTGAGAGGTTTTATTGTATTATGTAAATACTGCAAATTACTTGTGATTTTTTTTGTATTTAATTTAGTTTGAAACACTACCACTGGACTTTTTTTTTAATGGAAGCATTGTTCACCCTGACCTCCTTTGCACTTTTATTTTGGGATTTCCAAAAGATGATGAAATAAATCCTTGAAGATTAATTTCTGTTTCTTTATTAAATATTTTATTGAAGGTTTTATATTTTGAATTTGAAGTAACCGAGTCAAAGATGTTTATACAGACATTTAGAACTAGATATGTAGCATTACCTACGATAATGAAAGTGTGAATGCTGTAAGCTGAATGTGCCCGCTGAAGATGCTAAAGCTGATAGCTGAAAACACTGAAGATGATTCCTAAAAATACTGAGCTGATCATGCTCAAACTGATAACTGAAAACTAAGAAAAGCTGATTGCTGAAAACGATGAAGCTGATTATACTTAAACTGATAGCTAAAAATGCTGAAGCTGAATGCTAAAAACGCCAAAAATGATCATGCTGAAACTGATAGCTAAATATGCTGAAGCTGATTACTGAAAACGCTTAAACTGACAGCTGAAACTTATAATACTGAAACTAATGGCTTAAAATGCCAAAGCAGATTGCTGAAAATGATGAGGCTAATTGCTGAAGCTGATTGCTAAAAACGCTGAAGCTGATCATGCTGAAAGTGATAGCTAAATACGCTGAAACTGATAACAGAAAACACTAAAACTGACAGCTGAAACTTCTGAAACGTATAATACTGAAACTGATAGCTAAAAACGCTGAAGCTGATCATCCTGAAACTGATAGCTAAATACACTGAAGATGATTACTGAAAATGCTAAAACTGATAAACTTCTGAAAATTATAGCTGAAAACACTAAAGCTGATTGTTTAAAAGACTGAAGCTGAAAAAGCTGAAGCTGATTGCTATTTAGCTTCTGATGCTGAGAACACTAAAGGTGAAAACACAGAAACTGAGAGCTTCCTAAAGTATTAGCTAATTGCCAAATTAGCCTATGAAACTGACAATGGTTATACATTTAGCCAAACCTGCTAGCTTAAAGCTAAAATATTAGCTAGACGCCAAATTAATCTAAAAAAACTGATGAAAAGACTAATACAGAAGAGTCGTTTTACAGAAGAGTGTTTTTAACTATTTAGAATTTTTTTTTTTATCTCTGAAGATTGTTTTAGCTTTTTTTTTAAACTGAATAGTTATTTCCAAGATCATATTTGACTTTTTTCTTAACTTTTAAGCATTTTTTATACATTAATTTTGTTTGTATCTATTTCCATGTATTTTAAATTGCATATCAATATATATTAAATATTTTTTAAATCCCATAAAACTGCACAAAAGAGGAGTAAAAAAATACATAAAAATAAATTCACGACTATATAAGCCAAATAGAGCTTTTCACAATAAAACACTTGCATTTAAATGAAAAGTAAATGTTAAAATGTGTGAATAAAATCATTACTATCAACGTTATCTTGATTTTCGCTGATTATTATTTACATAAATTGTTTTTATTATAAACTAAATTTGATCATGATGATCAAAGTGAGCTCTACCGTTTTGTTACATTCCTTTTATCAATGAAGTTTCCAGATCTGGATCAGAATCTTGCTGTTGTCACCGCACGTAGTTACTCATTTCTGCCAGCAGATGTCGCTAATCTGCACCTTTCATTCTTCTTACTGTACGGCGTCCGACGTGGGACAATTTTAGCATTGGGAAAATTTTACTCTTTTTATACTCATTGAATGAATTGTTTTTCAGTATTTTAGCATATTGCTGGCTAAAATAAATTTTATCCTTAAGCTCTCGGTAGGTACTCCTTCAGGGAGGCAGACAGTGACTCCGGCGGCTTTAGTGTGAAGTCACAGCGGTGTGCGGACACAAGCCAGCCAGCCAGCATCGCCACTTGTGACTTCTTTTTTTTTTTTCCAAGGAACGGGTCGGTCCATCCGGTGAGTAGATGTGTAACCGGTCACCGCGTTAATAAATGATTAGTTAACCCATTAAGAGCAGGGGAGTTTGTCTTGAAAAGCCCGTAAATGACCCGTATGTTTTTAGCTAGCTAACGGAGTTAGCAGCAGCTGCTGTTGTGTGTTTCAGACAGAGGCTGGCTAGCCTGGATGCTAGCAGCAGCAGCAGCAGCAGCTAGCAGCTGTTGACATTCACCTGAATATTTTCTTTGAGCTTCTAAAAGGAAAAAGGAAACGTTTCATTGAGGGTCGTTGGTCTGCGGGGTGAATCTGTGTGTCATTTCACTCCGCCCCTCTGAGGTTTGCTAAGTCTGCTTCTTTTGTGTGGAATCAGGCAGACCCACAGGAGGATGAAGAGCAGCCAGAGCCGCCTTTCACCGCAGGACTCCTCACCTTCACCCGCCGCCTCCTAAACCTCCCAACCGGGCGTCCAGATAATAAAACCCAGCAGGCTTGTTGTAGGAGGGGCTGACGTTGCAGGGAGGGAGCGGACTGATTCCTGGAGCCATGGAGGACCAGGGACCGGTGAGCATGGACTACCTTCTGGAGCAGGTGATGCACAAGGACCTGGGCAGGAGGCTGCAGGTGGGCCAGGAGATCGCCGAGCTGCTGATGAGCGAGGACAGGTGCCCGGACCTGGACCAGGACCAGGCGGCGCTGGACCGGCTGGTGGACTCCGTGGCCAGCTCCTGGGTGAACTCCAGCAACTTTAAGGTGAGAGTTCACAGTGGAAGTCAGGCTGGATCACCAGGACAGCGGGGTCTGCCTCATTCTACGTTTGGGGAAACATCTGGTTGAAGTCAACAGATCTCCTCAGACTGAAGTTCATCCATCAGTTATTTGGTCCATCCATCCTTCAGCACATTTCAGTCTATTTCAGGTATTTGAATGACTGATATTGGATGAAACAGCAGGAAAATCGTGACTTATGACCTAGTTTCTGATCTATAATCTAGTCTAGTCTAAATATAACAAAATCAAAACTATAAAAATGTCAAAAATTAGGTGGAATTGCAAAGACAAAAATAAATTAAAGATCATCTTACTGTTTATTTAGTTTTTTTGCATTATTTATGCCAACATTTGTCCACTCCAGGGGTCTGCTGTATTTTTATTTTAGCCTTTAGTAACATTTTCTTCTGTTTTGCATTCATTACATTGTTAATTTTGTAATAAATATGTCATATATTTTTCACCATGAGAAAAACTATCATTTTCCCAAAATCGTATTTATTTTTTTACTTTTGACAAATGGATTATGGATACCTTTCAAACTAAAAGACTTCCTGTTTCTAGCAGCACCTTCCCAGCATAGATAATGCAGTCCTACGAAAATCTTTAAACTACGGAGCCCCTGTAGGGACAGAAAAAACTAAGTGGTAATTTGACAACATGACATTTTTAGAGTCAGTTACAATGTTACTCGCTATAAACTTTTGTGGTTTTGCTGTTTTTTTATTTTTGCTTTAACTTTTTTTAGGGGAGTTTTGCAATTTTTTCAGTGTCGCGTCTCTTTACGTGCAGCCGGAGTTGCACAAATATTTTTTTATCTGAGCAAATTTTCATTTTCATTGTATTGTACCGGGATTATTTTTTTATACTATCTGAATACTAACTGTTTTTTTTTTTTTTTTCAACTTTGATTTTTTTTTTCCTGATGTCCCTTCAGGGGCTCCGTATTGAACAATACAAGACAAAAATTACTTTAATATTCTCTGGTTATATAATTACTGCTGTTAACCTCAAAATAAATGTTAATTTATTGGTTTTAAATCTGCTTTAAATCGTGTTTAAAATAATTATTTAAACACAAATTAATAAACTTAATTATCTTAAATTAAGTCAGTTGTAATTTAGTAATCTTTTTGATCACAATTGTTGAGTATATGTTATAATTTATTTATTTTTATTGAACTACAGTTTTGATTTGGTCCAATCTGATTGGCTGAGACACAAAGATCAACAAGAGGCGATTGAATTTTGAATACAAAAGAAAACCTTTATTAACACATTTGTTAACAACAGCATTGTTTTTGTGTGGTCACTGTGTGCTGCTGATAAATTGAATCCAGGTCATGTGACTTTTAGTTTCAAATATTTGTTGTGCAAACAAATAAATCTTTCCTTAACGTGTTAACGACCTGCTGATGCTGCTGACAGGAAGTGACATCACCGGGGAGCCCTGCAGAAGTCTGGGGCGTCCAGCCGCTGGAATGAGGCTGACGGCTCCAGCTGTGCTCCCAGCTGTTCCACAGTGTTGACTGGCTTGATTGTATTACAGTGCAGCGTGCTGGAGCCGATGACCTTATATGTCCTGTTTTATGAAAAGCGATCACACTCAGGTTGGAGTTTGATTTGGTTCAGGAGGTGCTGAGGGGTCTAAAGTGTCAGCGGTGATGCAGACCTGAACGCTGAGGCGGATGCCTCCAAATCGGAGCGTTTTCCTGCTGCCACATGTGTCCGTAATGAGGGCAAGCAAGGCGGCGGCGGCGGCTTAATTTACCAGCACCATTAGCCCAGTTTCCTTCCCCCCTGTGACAGATCCACTCACTGCAGAATGTGTTGGAGCGAGCTTGTGTGAAGGACAGTGTGATCAATGCAGTGGTTGTTAAACGCCTGATTCATTCGGCCCTCAGGACAAGAGTTCACTGTGAGGAGCGGCCGTCGGTCCGGCTGAGCCGTTCACGTTCAATGATGCCGTCTGGGGTTTTATGTACAGTTTTATACACTTTGTGTTGCTGTTTCAGTCCTCATTCTTCATGATTATGAAGCTCATTTTGCTGCTATTGTTTTACTTTTGGAAGAAAAGTCACCTTTTTTTCAGGTCAAGCATGTGGGCCAAATGCAGCCCTCCAAATCACTTTTCTGAAGCTCCGCCTTTTTTTTTCACAGTTTTCTCATTATCTAATAAAAACATGTCAACAACAATAAAATCAACTTGAAAAATATATTTAAAAAATAGCGTAGAGTACACTTCCATATGATAGCACTCCTTAATAGAGGAGAAAAAGCGAAAGCTAATGTAGTTTATTTATAGTTATTAGTTTTCTGAAAAAAAAATACCATTGTAAATGAATGAGACCAAATAATTACCCACAATTCCTCACAACCTTTTGTTAAGTGCCTGTTTCCTTTAAACAGAACTTACTAGAAGCTTTAACAGCTGGTGAAGCTACTAAAAAAATAAAAAAAATATTAAAAGCTTTCCAGAGTATTTTTAATTTAATCTTTTAAAGTCAACAATAATACCTTTTAAAAGCTACAAAAAAATCAACATAAAAAACTTCAAAAAATCTTCTTACTGCTATAAAAATGACTTGAAAACTACTTTTAAAAAGCTATATTAAGCTGTTAAAATGATTCAAACAACTTTTGAAAGCTTTTTAGTAGGTTCTAAAAGCTGTAAATGGCTATTTAAAATGACATGAAGTTTTTACCCATGATTCCTTGAAACCTCCAGTCAAGTACCTGTTTCTTCTAAATGTACCTACAGGAAGCTGCATAGTGTCTGAGGATGCACAATGCACTATTAGACTTACAAAGTTATCAAAAAAAGCACCTGAAAAGCTTTTAAAGTTAAACGGAAAACAAACCTTAGTATGTAGAAATAAAAGAGGCTCTGAAAGGTTAACAAACTAGCTTGCATAAGCTAAGTAACCCAATTTAGAAAAAGGTTCTAAAAGCTATGGAAAAAATAAGGTAAAATGAAATGAATCCAATCAGGCTATTACCCATGATTCCTTAAAACCTCTAGTCAACTGCCTGTTTATTCTAAATGGGTTTCAAAGTGTTTCGAGTATTGATGCTAAAAGATCAAATTCTTTTAAAAAAGCTTTTTGATATTCTCCTGTTCACATTATTTAAATCTACAAGTTTACAGTGAATATTAATGGAGAATGATATGTAACATTTCATGTTGTTTAGAATTTTTTTGCCATACATTTTCTATCATTTTTTAAAATGTATTTTTGTTTTTTAAAAACAAATTCACAGAAATATTGGTAAAAATGTATGTGAAGGAATGAAGCTCTTTTAATAAAAACAGTTTAGACACTCCTGTTCTAGGTAGTCATTTTGATGTGTTTCATATCTTAACCACTAGATGGCAGTAGAATTCAGCTTTTTTTATTTTATTGGTCCCTGACATTGTAATGTCACTGTATCTCCACCAGATGTCAGCAAAGAGCATTATTTCAACCTTTTAGTTACTGTATCTCATTCTGACCACCAGAGGGGGCCAAGTATCCATTCCTTTTTCATTTAATCGTTCAGTGTATCCTCATTTATTGAGGTTTTTCCAAAAATTGCACCATAAACCCAAACATAAAGTTCAGGTGGTGCGTAAGTGTTGTTCATGGTGTCAGCAGGGGAACTCTCACTAGACGTTCATTGAGCTTCCCGTCTCACCCCAAGACAAGGACGGTTGCCCACCCAGAGCGCGTGCAGGTTTCTAGTGAAATGTGAGCATAGTGCTCGGTCATGGTTGCTGTTCATGTTTGTGTCTTTTAGCTCACAGAGTCAATAAATACGATCTGACCAGTTTGTTAAATCATGTTTTAAGGTCCTATTAAAAAAATCTACCGTCTTTTCTACAGGAGTTTCAGTTTTTGACTCAGTACCCATAATGCATTGCGACGGGGATTCAGATTCTCTGCCGCTGCGGCTTTGTGCCGTCCCACCCGCTGTTTCTGTGTGTGCCTGCGCATGCGCACGCGGCTCTGTGCGTTCTTCAACAGCCTCTCTGATGGGTTTGTGTTCGTCAGGTGGTTCTGCTGGGGATGGACATCCTCTCTGCTCTGGTCGGCAGACTGCAGGAGAGGTTCAGGACTCAGGTGGGAACAGGTGAGTTGTTTCTTTTACATTTTTACTATTTTCTCTCAGTATTGACTATATTTTATATATTAAAAAAGTATATTAATTATGATTTATAGACTTTAGTTTTTCACAGCAGCCTTTTCTTTAATCACAAAATCTATTTATCTGATTGTTTATTTCCCTAAAAATTAAGATTTTAGACTTTTAGGGTAAAACAGAATAATTTTATTGGTTAATACAAAGAAAATAGGATACAATAATGATACAAAATTGAAATTTTATAATGTCCAGTATTACATAATGAAAAAAAAAGTTTAAAATACCCCAAATAGCCTCAAGGAGCACAAGTAAAACTGAAATATGCAACTAAAAAACAAACTTTCCTTAAATTTGAGCATTTTTGTCAAAATAATTTTACATATAATTTTATAAAATATAAAATTTCCCAAACTGGAAATGTTTAATGAGTTCTTAGGTGTACAACTGGTATAATATAAATACCTTAAAGTCATGGCTCCTCAGTAAGGCTGACAGAAGTCCAGGTTAAGTGTGTGTGTTACAACACAAAGACAGTGAGAAGATACACAAAAACCTCCAACAAGTGCCTCGACTGAGGCCCACAACAAAGAGGATTGGAGGCTGGAATACAGTCGCTGAACACTAAACTTTTATAACAAAAGCTGCTGCCTTTGCCGGCCAATGACTGATCTTTTTTACGGCCTTTAATCCGTCGTCATTGGTCCAGGTGTAGGAGTTCACCTTTATCATGGGAGGGATCACATATCAATATAAGGGTGGGGTCATCTGGACCCCATAAGAGAGCACAAGGACTAGATATGGTCTGTCCTTCGACAAAAATATATATGGAGAAACCTGTAGGAGGCACACAAGTTGCCTGCACAAAACATCAAAGTTTGTGAACTAGGTGACCCCCCATAGATTGGGTGTCCAAATCCGGCCCTCAAGGACCAGTGTCCTATATGTGTTTCCAACCATTGAAGCTCCTTATTGGCTAAACACACCTGATCCAGGTAGTCCATAGACAACAAGGCAAGGTTTCTGGAAAACCAGAAGGAGGCCGGTACTCGAGATCCCTACTATTGTGCAAAAATGTTTATCCACCTTTTTTAATATAAGCATGATGCGAGCAAAAGGTCATAGTGAACCCTCATACAACACTTAAGGGTAGCTAGGTAGTAGCTGAGACGCAGGCACTCCTCAAATCCTCCGGACGGCGCAAGGGACTGGTAACTGTTGTTCTTGTGATAAAGTGTTAGAAATGAGAAAATAGACACTCAGGGTGTAGTTTTTGTGGACGTCCTATGGGCACTTACGTATCACATGCACAACCCGACCATGAAACATTTTCCCCCTGTCAGTAAGGGACCAGTACTTGCCCCTCACTTGACGTCTAGAGTGTGTGTTAAGGGCAGAGGATCTCTGAAACTTAAGAAGTGCGTACAACTTCCATCACGATACACTTACCACACACACAACTATCACATATTCCATTTTCATTAAATGGACGTCCAAGCCTCAGGGAACTGTAAGACACACCTGTGACCCCTTTAAGATGCTCTTATCTATGAACGTCTACAAACCTGGACAATTCAAAAATGTGCAGCTCTTGATTGGGCCAACTCCTTATACAGGGGCGTTTGACTGATGCTTTATCTCTGGTCCGTTTGTGTGCCTCACCTCAGTTCTGCCGAGCCTCATAGACCGACTGGGAGACTCCAAGGATCAGGTTCGAGAGCAAGACCAGGCTCTGCTCCTGAAGATCATGGACCAAGCGGCCAACCCGCAGGTAACCCACGGCAACAGCAGGATGGCAGAGTGTCTGAGGATTCTCCTTCTCTGATGAGGCGTTTGTGTTTGTCTGCAGTACGTTTGGGAGAGGATGATGGGAGGCTTCAAGCACAAGAACAACCGAACCAGGGAAGGACTCTGCCTGTGCCTCATCTCCACTTTGAATGTGTACGTCTTCATACAACTCAAATTAGAAATGCCACGCTTAGTCGATTAGTCCTTACTTTATATTATATGGAGTCATAGTGTAGTAAAGTTGAAAGTTATAACGGCATTATGCTAGCTTTTTGGACTTTTATGCTAATTTGAAGTTTAGCTAATATTTCAGCTACATGCTAGCTATTTTGGCTAATTTAGGATTTTTTCATTTTTTTGGCTAATTTGGAGTTTAGCTAATATTTCAGCTACATGCTAGCTATTTTGGCTCGTTTAGGATTTTTTTAAATTCTTTATGCTATTTTGAAGTTTAGCTAGTATTTCAGCTGCCTGCTAGCTATTGTAGATAATTTTGATTTTTTTTAAGCTAATTTGGAGTTTAGCTTATATCCCAGCTGCCTGCTAGCTATTTTGGCTAATTTGGGATTGTCTCAGTTTTTTAGCTTAATTTTGACTTTCGCTAATATTTAAGCTACATTCTAGCTATTTTGGCTAATTAAAGTTTTTTTAGGCTTATCGGGGGTTTAGCTAATATTTCAGTTGCCTGCTTACTATTTTTGCTAAATTATGATATTTTCTCTTTTTTAGGCTAATTTGAAGTTTCACTAATATTTCAGCTACATTCTAGCTATTTTGACTAAATTAAGATTTTTTTAAATGTTTTAAGCTAATTGGGATTTTAGCTAATATTTCAGCTGCCTGCTAGCTGTCTTTGCCAATTTAGGCTTTTTTCAGTTGTTTAGACTAATTTGGTAGTTATTATTAGAGCTGTGTATCAGCTTCAGGGTTTTCAGCTTTTAGCTTCAGTGATTTTAGCTATAAACTTCAGCGGTTTCAACTATCAATTTCATCATCTTCAGCAGCCAATTTCAGCTTACAGCATTCACACTAGCATTATTACTAGTAATGCCATGTATCTAGTTTTTATTAGTTTAAGTCTAATGATGGTTAAGATGTGTGTTTTACATCCAATGTGCAAATTACCCGATTAGTCGACTTATCGGAAAAAATATTTGAGAATTAGTCGACTATTAAAATTATTGTTTATAGCAGCACTAACTCAAATACACACATCCTTAACATTTCCCGCCGCTGACTAATGTGTTTTCTGTGGCTCCAGGTTTGGATCTCAGAGTTTGACTCTTAGTAAAATCGTCCCTCACATCTGTAACCTCCTAGGAGACCCTACCAGTCAGGTAATGCACACTTCTACTGAAGTGAAAACAAACCCACACACAAAACTCTCACCACACGCCGTGTGTTCACATGAAGGTGCGCGACGGAGCCATGAACTGTCTGGTGGAGATTTACCGCCACGTCGGGGAGCGAGTAAGGATGGACCTGGGAAAGAAGGGCCTGCCGCAGTCACGGTGAGTTCAAGGCCGACTTAGAAAAACTGATGGTTTTTAGTCACAAAGTGCAGCTTCACCTCAGTGTTGTGAGTCTCTGTGGGTTTGAACGTGTGTATTTGTTCCTTCTCTGTCCAGACTGAACATGATCTTCAGTAAATTCGATGAAGTGCAGTGCTCGGGAAACATGGTGCTGTCCCCCATGTCAGGTAGGAGTGTGTTGTTGCTAATGCGCTAATGCTTTTATCGTGCTGTGTTCACACTGCTGCTACCTGATACTAGCGTGTGTACTCACAGTTGCGAGACGGTTGGCCGTGCGATTTGTGCGTAGACCTCAAACACGTACTTCAAAATGTGCGTAGCTGCGCGCAAGCATGATAGATTTGAAAGCGTTAGCCTGAAATGTGCATATCCACGCGTTTAACGTTGACTTTTTGTGGAAGTTTTCGCTTGAATGCTCGTTTCCTAGCCTGATGTGAACATAGCATAACACAGAGGATTTGGATTACCAAGACTTTCCATCCGTTAACGAAATTAACATAAATTAGGATGTGGAGAAAAGCTGCTTTTTATCAGTAAATTAGCTTATTCTGTTGGGTAAAAAAAACAGCTTTGCGCCATTATGCAACCCTTATAATGGGTTGAATGTCGGTGATATGAAAAGCTGCTTTTCTCTGCATCGGAATCAGTTGATGGCTTGAATGGTTGAAGAGTTATTGTATGTTAAAGAACATGTTTTTTTGTCATCTCAAGTGTTAAAGGGTTAGCATAAACATTCCAGCTAAATGAGGTAAAGACAATTATTCACTATGGCAACTAATAGCCTTTTTCAAATTATCAAGGTGTCATAGAAAGATTTTTAGACTTTTTTTTGAAGATGTTTTTGCTTATTTAGTCATTTTTTATGTTAGTTAAAGCAAATTATTCAAATGTTTGTAGCTAATAAGGCAGTATTTGCGTCATTTTGGGAAGTCTGAAGCAGTAAGAAGCATTTCAGTAGTAATTGATCTTCTGTCAGATCTGAAGTTTTGTGTATATAGAGAGTTAGGAAGTTACCTTCCTGAGCTAGACTGTGGGTTGCATTTCCATGGATAGGATTGATGCATCTGGTGTTCAATGCTGACTGTTGACTGTCTGTGATGATCCTCCACCAACAGTGGAGAAGTTGGAGATAATTATTAGTGTTTCATAAAAAAATAAAATTACAACTCTGGGATGCTGTTGTGTCTGGCTATGCTTCTGAAGTTTCTATAGGAAGGAAGTGGAGGCCAAAGGAGGCGGTGCTTAGACATGGAGTCGTTGTTGGACAGCTGCAGCACCGTCTTTCCAACTTAACCCATGTTAGAATTTACACAGTTTTTATCCAAAATCCATTCAAATGTGTTGTTCTCTTGAACATAGTTCCTGCAGGGTGAAAGTAGTTCACTAGAAATTCATTTCTGAGTTGTGGGCGGGGCTGTTACAAACAAAGCTAATAAACAGCAACATACAAAATAGTGAAATTTACGTAAAAGTGAAGCTAAAAAGACGAGTTTTAAGCAGGGCTGTGAAGTATTATCGCACTTATACCATGGTCACTTACAAATAAATAAATATTCAAGCGGTTTTACGCTATTTGTCTGCTTTAGATTGCTTTTTCACAAATTTAATCCGTGCTCCAGGACGTTGTCACGGTAACATGACAACGCACCGCTGTGCCTCGACTGAAAGCGACAACAAAAAGTGATTAATAAGCGATAATCAGTTGTGAATAGTTGCAATTAATTTCAAGATTTGTGATTATTTGTGTGAATGCTTAGTAAGCATTCACAAAAAGTGATTCTCCTGCTCCTTTCCGCACGTTTCCGACACATAAAATCTCAATCACATTTTCAGCAATCTTGGTATCAAATTGTTCAGCTTGTTCAAAACTTTACTTCTTGTATTTTTTGGGATTCAAAAAGTTGCTAGCTCTTGAAATATTGAGGAAAATATGCCCCATTGGAAATATATAAGAAGGTTGTCAAATTTCAACATTTTAAGTAGATTAGCAACAAGCCTTTACATACTGTATTTTCAAGTTTTCATCTTGTATAGTAATTTTCAAAAAAATTGGAGATTAGCTCATATTTTAGCAACATGCTTCGTTTTTGGCCAATTTATTTTCTGCTGGGGTTTTTTAGGCTAATTTAGAGTTTAGTTTCTATTTTAGCAACATGCTAACGTTTTTGGCTAATTTAGTTTACTGAGCAATTTTAGGTTGTTTTGGATTTTAGCTAGTATTTAAGCAACAAGGGCTAGTTTGTCATGTACTTAGGTTGTTATAGGTCAATTAAGAGTTTAGCTTCTATTTTAGCAACAGGCTAACTGTTTTGAATAATTTAGTTTACTAAGGAATTTTAAGCTATTTCGAAGTTTAGCTAGTATTTAAGCAACCAGCTAGCTATTTTGGCTAATTTGGTATCTAATAAGGTTTTCTGTGGCTAATTTAGAGTTTAAGCAACACCCTAAATGTTTTTTGCAAAATTAGCATGTATTATGGATTTTTAAGTAATTTTACTAGAAATATTTCAGAAATTTAGGTCAACTTCAGTGCTCTTTTATAGTTCTTTAATGAAATTTCAAGTCTTTTAGCAGATTTAACGTTTTGCTAATAGCTTTTGCGTTTTCAGAAATTCCCTTCAGCAATTACATTAAATTGCGTCTCCATTTTCAGCTAAAAGTGTTCACACTAGCAATATTACAGGTAATGCAACTTTACTAGTTAGTTTAATTTATCTTATAGCCCTAATTTTAAGCTTTTTCTTGAAAGCCTCCACACGGTGCTGGAATGTGTCTTTTCTGTGGGTTTTTGTTCTTATCACTGGAACCACCAGTAGTCCTGCATCTGAGGACCTGAGGGCTCTGGGAGGATCATGATCTAAAAGTAGTTCTGATAAAGAAAGAAGGTCTTATGAAGACTTTTATTAAAGAATCTCAAAATCTGTCCTAAAGCTGATCGTCAGATTAGGAAGTCAGTCAGATTATAAAGCCCCACCAGTCATTTCCTAACAATTTATTTGTGTTAACGTGAAGCTAAATTAGATAGCATTTGAAAAATTTCTCACTCCTCTGATCAGAATGGATTTCAGTTTTCTGTGAAGTCCAGATGAGGGTCAGTTCCTGGTTCCTGTTGAGGAAGTTCAGAAGCTCAGAAAAACAAGCATTTCCTGCCTCTACAGGAAGTTCCCTCTCCGTATGTTTACTCCAGCTGAAACTGGCAGTCATGTGGTGAAGCTGTTGCCGGGCGAGCTCCGAGGCAGAAAGAGTCAAGCTGGCATAGATTTAAAAAAAAAAAAAGAAAGAAAGAGAGAGACAAACGAGGACAGAGTCCTCAGTACAGCACCTCCAGGCTCTTATTTTGGAGGAGCTGTGTCAGCTGGCGTCCTCCCAGTCACAAGACTGGCTGGAGGGAGGGGAGAGAAAGAGAGGTGGGGGAAGCTCGATGAGGGTTCAGCAGAGTTCTCGCCGCTGCAGACCTGCAGAGACGGAGCGTCCTCGAAGGTAAACCTTTGACTTGAATGCTTGTTTCATGGAAGTCTTCTCAGATCCGTGAAGTCTGCTACCTCTAAGGCTCTGAAGGGCTTCAGATTGAAAATAAAATAGCTTAGTTGTTTGACTCTGAAAGTTTTTCCAGTTTGTAGTAAAACAAATGTAGAAGACAAATTGTTACACCGAGAAGCTGAGTCCTCTTGTGTCTCTGGATATTCACCTGACGTGAAGCCCGACTCTGAGGAGAAGTTTAAACTCGGAGTCCTCCGTCTCGTTAGCTTCTGGATGAAACAGAGTCTGGGTCACGCATTCGGGATGTCCTCCGGGAGGCGCCGAAGGACGAGCAGCCTCCTAAATAATGAAGGTCCTGCAGAGACGTCAGCTCTGCCAGAGGCGGCCGTCAGACACGGTGTCCCTCCAAGCACCGACACAAACAGGAAGCTGCAGAACCCGCCCAGAACCAAAAACAACAGACCTACCAACGCAACAGACGAGAAACCAGCACTTCTGCTGGACGGACGCAAACTCTTAAAAGTTGGACTTCCCTTCCAGCAGAGTTCACTCGTCTCTAATTTTGTTGCCTGGAGGGACAGAAAGAGTTCAAAATGATCCAGCTGGTGCTTTAAATATTGAGAAAAACTTAACAGATCAGCAAGAAGATCAGAGATTAAGAGACAGTAGATCAGAGGTCTGCACCCTTTAACACTCAAAGAGGTCAATTTTTTATTGTCTACAACTAAAACTTTCATTTTTTTTGTGCAATTAATGAATTAGATATATGAATATCTCAATTATGTGGACTTTCAGCTCAGTTTCTTTGTTGTGGCAAAGATAAGACAAGCGGAATGAGGTAAACTTTCCCTCTTAAATGATGCTTTGTTTAATTAATCACATCTATCGCTCTGTAGACGTCACCATGACAACGTGTTTTTTGTGGAAAAACGATTTAAGCTTAAAACTATAACAAGATTAAAGTACTAATAATTGATTTAGTAATAGGGGTGTAACAGATCACAAATCTCACGGTTCGGAGCAGTAAAAAGGAAAAAACAAGAAAATAAAAGCTTAAGATTACTTTTTTGAAGAACTTTAAAACATATATTTTAGAACACATATAAAGTACTTCAAAGCATAAATATACACTCACACATCCTCAAACTTTGAACATAAACAAAGATGTAAAATTATGTAGTTTCTGATTACATTTACATGTAATCTGGAGACTAAATCTACATAAACTGAGAGAAAAAATGATAATTTTTTTTCCTTGCCCCCCCCCTATGTCAATGTCCAAAATACATTTTAAATTAAACTTTCATTTTTTTGTATTCATTGTAGTATTGAAACTAATTGTGGAAACATTTAAGTATTTCAAATTATTATTATTATCCGTAGTACGTGTGGAGGTGAGACACTGCCTGGTGACTTCTGATCCTTTTGGCTTGCCGTACTGCCTTCCCCTGACGGCACGTCCCCATTGCAGGAACAAAAGTTTTTGACGGAAGCTCCTCCCACACGCAGCGGGAGCTTCAGGTGAACAGACTTGGATCACCGTTAAGAATCATCTTTACACCCCTATTTAATAATCATTTTTCTTTCGTAAGTGACCTCGCTAAAAGCGGGCTAATGCTCTTCGAGGTTAGCATTGACAGAAACAAATAGACTTTGAGGAAATAACTGTCCGACATGATCAGGCCTCTGCGTTGTTTAATTTCTGTTATAACATGTACCATGGTCCAGTTAAACACTCGACTCTGATCGGCTGTTGGCTATACATGAAAAAGTGATAATCCGCGATGATAATGCACACCTAAAAAGGTTGATCTGGTCACATAGCCTAAATGCTATATCGCTGCCCAGACTTCTTTGCTTCATCTTCTGGACAAAAACGAGCGGTGAAACGTAAACTTTCTCCTTGATCTGATGCTTTATTTAACCCATCGGGACAATTGGCTTATATCGCTTTTTTTTGCTGCTGCAGTCGAGGTCGGTGTTACCATGACAACATGCTGCACCACATATCAAATAGTCCCCTGTTTTGTGAAAAAGTGATCTAAATAAAAAAAATAGCACGAATAAAGCACTAAAAACTCTTGTTAGTAACCGTGGTATAAGCGGGATAATGCGAGGTAAAGTGCGCATTATCAGAAATTAACACACTTTCCGGAAACAAGTTCAAGCCCTCTTACATAACGGATAACGTGTCGGGCATCATTGTTTACATAATAGATTATGGTTCTACATTTAGTATGGGATTAACAAGCTAATAAAAAAATATATATTTTTTGTTAATTGATAAAATAATGCGATAATTTGACACCTCTAACTACACCCCAATAGGAGTCTTACTTCACCCTTTAGAAACAGAAGACACTGATTTGTAATGTTATTATTTTTACTATTAAACATAAATTAATTATTTTTTGGTATTGACTCAGGTTCATGTGACATCCTTTCAAAATAAAAGACACCCTATGTCTCATAGGATCATCTCAATACAGCAAAGATGGTAGTAGAATTCGTAAAGTTAGCAAACTAAAATTAAATCACAGCTAATTAAGTGACACTAACTGTATTTTTTTAACCATACGGCACACTTAACAATCTTTGAGTTCATTCAAAAACAGGAAATCCGACCTACAATCTGGTCCATCTTAAATATGAATTCTAATTATGTTTTCCGACCTCTAATTGACATTCTGTGGTAAACGGCGCTCATAAATCTGTCATGTTTTAGGTTGTGGTAAACTGGGAAATGATGGATTCTTGGAGGATTATGGGTAGTGTCGTCAGGAGTACTATCATCCAACTGTTTGATTGAGTTGAATAAATATTCCGTTGCTTTATTTTCTCTAAACTTTTTGTATTTTTTTTAAAAGGCGGGCCTCAGTGGAGGAGTAAAAGAGCCACACGAGGCTCCGGAGCTTCAGGTTTCAGCTTCAGCATGCTTCACTTTGATCTTTACATTAGGAACTTTAGATACATCAACTGATACAATCCCACCATTGATTGTTGTTTTATCACAAGAGTGATTGCTTTAAACGAGTTTGGAGCCAGTAAGGATCTAGATTTGATCTAATCTTCTGGCTTGGATCATTCAGTTCAGATTCAATGATAATAATTTGATCATTTAAGACTTAATGTGAAAATCTGATAAAGTAGAAGGCAGGAGGAGTTTCTTTTATTTTGAAAGGTTCAGGTGAGATTCTACCTGGATCTGCAGGAAAACCCAGGGGAATAGTAGCATTTATGAAGCTGTTCTTTAAAATAATAATCAAAAAAACGCCCAGAAGTTCTATTTTGTTCAGGTTTGTGACACATTTCAAGTCAGATACCTATTGGTTTGAATTTGACTGAGAGTGATCGTCCGTTTCTGCAGACTTTGTGACTTTAGGTCTGTTGGTCTGTGCGAGCTGTGGAACATCATCTTGAGGAAGTGAAGGATCTGTGCCGCTTTTCCGTTTAGGTTTCACCGGTTCTGCTCATAACGGACCGCTTCCATGGAAATCTATTCTTCTATAACTGACTGAGGAGATGAGGAAAGGAGCATTGATGTTCCAAAGTCAACAGTTCCACATCTTCTCGGATAGAAAAGCCATTGTTTCTTCTTTTTGGGGAGTGAATGGTCCGAGGGAAATACAGATTTGGGTTTAGATCCTTCAGAAGAAAGGAACTGATGTTTTTAACACAAGTCTTTTGTGTAGTTGTGTGTAGTTAAAGGACAAAATGTTAAACATTCTCATTTTCCCAACATCTTAGCATGTGTTAGCTTCAGACTAAACATCAATATGTTTTTGCTTTTTTTATACTTTAAGTTTGGGTTTCAAATCCTAATATTTCTTAAAAAAATACAAAATATTTGCAAAAATAGATGGATTCAAAAATGTTTACCATTTTTTTTTAAAGTTTAACTGATCAAAAAAGGCAACTTTTTGTGCGTATTTGTTTTTATTTTATTTTTATATAAAATATATGATTATAAAAATTATACTATTTACTGTATCAAATATTAGTAATATTAAGAAATAAAGCTAAAAATGTTTTAATATTTTATTTTACTGTAGTAGTTACTTATTATATTCATTGTTTATAAATTAAATTGATTATTCAATATTGTTAACATTTTAACAGGGAAAAAGTTAGTATTAAGCTTTAAATATTTAAGTTTTACCGTTTTGTTTAAATATTTTGCCTAATTTTTAAAGAATTTGTTTTAAATATTTATTTTTTCTTTATAAAACACTCCAATTGTATTTTTTGCTATCATAAAATCGTTCCCAGTGACCTTTTAATTATTTTTTTAGACAAAATCCAAAATGTTTTTCTTCACAGCGGCAGGAGCTCATTCCGGGTTGTGGGCGGGACTATTGGCACAGAGCAACAGGCCCCGCCCCCCTCCCTGTTGCTGAGAGCTCCGGTTGCGCGCTCACGCACAAGCCTTTAGCTTTAAGATAGCATTAGCAGCGCAAAATAACAATATTGAATCAATCCAGTCGTACAGTTTTCAGCCAGAATCCTGATTTGCTATTGGACGAGGATGGGCTGCCAGGGTGCACTTTGACCCCGCTCATTTCCTTAATCTGAGCTTTTTCAAGCATCTGGTTTTCTGATCCAATGCAATTTGAATGAATACATTCTTAGAAACACCGTTTTAATGTAAACTCTTTTAAATATGTCCTCTACTATGAGAAAAATGCTACAAGAACATTTTAAAAACACAAAAATACAATTTAATTAGAGTGTTAAGCTCAGCAACAAGCAAACAGAAACAACAAAATTAGTGATACGCTAAAATATAACTTTTCTCTGTCAAAATACTCTCACATTTTTGTGAGTTAAAGTCTTCCAGGGCTGATGGAGCAGCAGCTTCCTCCCCTCCTCCTCTTCCTCTCCTGAGTCATCATTGTTGCCGCTTTGGCTCCTCCCCCTTCGGCTCTGCCTCCATGCAGCGGTTTGTCCCCCAATCCCTCACCTCTCCCCTCATTGGGCGGCGGCCCGTTCCTCTCCCTCCCTCCTCCGTCTCTCCTTCGTCACTCCTCTCCTTCCAGAGGACGAGGGTGGAGGAGGAGAAGCACATGCTGCCTCGCAGAGGGATGGGGGGGACCGGGAGTCTTCCTCAGGAGGAAGGTGCGAGGGTATCGGAGGAGCCCCACTGAGCGGCCGTCCGCCGACATGCTGAGGAAACTGGTGTGCAGGCGGATCTGCCCCTGTAAGCTGCCGCTCCTCTTCTTCTTCTGTTCCGGCGGCGACAGTGCAGGATGTGATGCGAGCAGACAGGAAGGAGCGGCGGAGGGCGAGAGCGTGTGTTTGTCTGTGCGTGACCGTGCGAGCGTTTGTCAGTTTCCTGCTCTCGTTGTTGTCCGGAGTTTAGGATGTGGAGCAGCCTGGCTGTGTGTGTCAGAGAGCAGAGGCATGACTTGATGAGTTCATCCGGCTGCATTGATTATCTGTATTCTTCCCCTGCGGTTCGTTTAAAAATGCATTTTGAAGCAGAAACATTCACTAACGATTATGTTTTTTCTCGTATAAATAAGCAATTATCTCTCATTTCTGACTCCATCCTCAGTAAACTTCTTTATAGAGTTAGCTACTATTTACTCCCGCTTGAATTCTAATTTTGTTCCATTTTTTTTAATGTCATTGGTTCTCGTGTTAATTTGTTTAACAACATTTTTGTCTTTGTTTTCAATGCAACTTCCTCTTTAAAGGAGCCATACCATGATTTTCTTAAGTATATCCATAAACATGATCATGTATTACCTTTGGAACACTAAAAAACAAACTATTTATGAAATATTAGTTATTTTAACTCTTTTTATACCCGAATTTCATATTGTCTGATTCATTTTTCTCTACAGGTTTTTTTTTTAATTTACTTTTTTCTTTAAAAAAATTTGCTGCTTTATTTCTCAATGTTACCTTTCACGTTTTTCTGTCTTAAACTAAATGAATATTGTTTTTAAACTGACCAATCACAGCGCAGATGAGAAGTTTATGGATGATTCATTGTTGTCTCCGTGTATCATACACATTAATGCTCAGGTGACCGTGAACGAATTAAATGTCCCCAAACGAAAAATCAAACGCACCCCATTACACGCGCACGGGTTAGGGTTAGCACTGGTTCCGGATCCCTCCACCTCACCCCCCGAACCACTGGGTGTCCCCAACTCATCATGTCCCGACACGTCAGCTGTTCAGAAATTCAAGGGTCGGACATGAACTTGGCTCTTTCTCTTTCTTTGAACTTTCTTTTTCATCACTAAACTGGATCACGACACAGTCTGTACGACCGTTCACGAGCCGGGGGTGGGGATCTGGAGGAGCTAGCTGATCACCGCTAGCTGATCATCGCTAGCTGATCACTGCTAGCTTTGCAAAGAAAGTGTTTGTGTTAGCCTGGGGGCGGATCAGACTCTTCCTGGAGGGGGCGGTTCTCAACTTGTGATGTAAGCATGTGAGGACCCGCTCGTTCTTGTGGATGTGGGAGGGGCTGCTGTGGAGGTTTTTAGAGGATTACACAGCGGGGGAGGGGTTGATACGTCCAGTTCTATTGAATGAGATGGTTGTTAAGAAGACATGAAGTTTGGTTTACATTCAGAGTTTATTGATGGTAAATCTTCCGATCTGATAGATCTCAACCGATGCTCTGTGCGGTGTGTGTTTGTGTGTCTGTGGGTGAACTTTAAATAATGAAAAGGATTGATTGATGAAGGTCTCCATGTGCTGTAGTCTCCACAAGCAGCACCAGGCCTTTACTTTGTTTAATTCTGCCTAAAATTGAACAAATATTTGAAAATAGGAGAATAGGAGCCAGCATTTCATTATTTTATATTTCACAGTCTACTATTTGGCTGGAAATTATTTATTTTGCTTCCAGCCTTAGAGTTTTTAACAATCAAAATCTGAATTTTCCCCTTTTGGAATCTTTTAAGGTCTATTTTTTATTGCTTTCTTTTTATCTTCTGTCTAAAATCGTTTTCTTGCTGAAGGAAACTCATTAAAGCAAAACAGGAAGCTTCTGTAAATCAATAAATAAAAGTTTATTACCTTTTTAAAACCAAACCACAAAAAAAAATTCTGGGATTTTTTATTACTATCCAGACCATCATTATGTCTCAAAACCAAACGTGGAATCAGACAGAAAGGAACATTTTCTACTATTTTTTTTAGAATATTCTTTAACAATCAGAACCAGTTTGATGAAATTGAATCTGTGTCTGAACTGAACTGGACTGAGTGAAACCGGCTCCAAACCTACATGTTTCTGTCTCTAAGTGTCGGTTGATGAGCTGAAGGTTCCTCATTGGAGGACGTGTCTGCAGGTCTGCGGCGCCTCTCCGGGGGAACACTGGCCCCATTGTTTGTTTGTCATCAGAGTTGTCCCGTCAGCTTGTTGTGCTGCTGTCAGCTGGAGCTAAAGTCCAGGAATGCCGGCGTCCGCCTCTCGCGGTCACGTGACCCTGCCGTTTCACTCCTTCCTCTCTCGCCGCAGACAAAAACTTCGAGGACGATGACTCGGTGGACGGGGGCCGCTCCTCATCCTCGTCCAAGGCCACCTCGCTGTCGGGGAGGAAGGTGGTGAGCATGGGCTCGTTCCGCCGGCCCGCCTCGGGCAACAAGTCCGCAGGTCGGAACCAGAACCGCCGGATGTCCTCGTCAGCCTGGAATGTTTCTGTGGTTTCATGAAGCTTTATTGATCCGTGCAGGCAGGGACGGATCTGCTGCTGGAGCTGTTGACGAGGACGACTTCATCCAGGCTTTTGAGGATGTTCCCTCCATACAGGTACCAGTTTGTCTGTTTATTTTTGTGACGCCCAAACGCACCGTTTACCGCCGCTGCTTTCCCCTCCACAGGTCTACTCCAACAGGGAGGTGGAGGAAGCGCTGACGAAGATCCGAGACGTGCTTTCCGATGACAAGCGGGACTGGGAGCTCAGAGTGGCGGCTGTACGTCATCCTCACCTTTCTTTCACCTTTTTTGATTGATTTATTTTATTTTGAACTTCCTGTCACATTCTCCCACCACAGCTAAAGAAGCTGCGTTCGCTGCTCCTGGCCGGCGCCGCCGAGTTCGACGGGTTTTTGCAGCAGTTACGGCTGATGGAGGCGGCGTTCAAGCTGTCGGCCAAAGACCTGAGGTCGCAGGTGGTGAGGGAGGCCTGCATCACTCTGGGGTGAGGCGAGCAGAAGAACCACGTGGTTTAGGATTTAAATTAGGAATGTTTGTTTGTTACTGTAGATTTGAGGGCAAAATGATTTCAGAATCTTCTTGAAAAACTGCTTAAAAGTGTATTGAATTAAATTAAATTAAACTTAATAACATAAAATAAAATTAATTGAAATAAAAATACAATAAAACTAAAATAAAAATATAATAAAATAACACAGCATAGAATAGAATTGAATTAAAATGAATTCAAATTAAAATAAAATAAAATAAAATAAAATAGAATAGAATTATTAAAATTAAAGTAAATTAGATTAAATTAAATTAAAATGAATTAAAATAAAATAAAACGAATTGAAGTTAAAATAGAATAGAATAGAATTAAAGTAAAGTAAATTGAATTAAAATAAAGTAATATGAATTGAAAATAAAATAGAATAGAATAGAATTAAAGTAAATTAAATTAAATTAAAATAAAATTCATTGAAGTTAAAATAAAATAAAATAAAATAAAATAGAATGAAATTAAAGTAAAGTAAATTGAATTAAAATAAAATAAAATAAAATTTGAATCACAATTACAATTAATGAATGAATTAAATTATTAAATATGGGGTTAAATTATTTTTTACACAAAGTTAAATAACATATTTATGAAAGATCAATAAATAATATTGAAAAAATGTTTTTTTAAACCAATTTCTTCTCATAGACTTAAATTAAGTTTTTTCCCAAAACACTTTTTCTCAAAGTAGTTGGTGAATTTGCCAAAAATTACAAAAAAAATTGCCCTAAAAATTTGTTAAAATTAGACATTATTCATTTTTTGAACTTAAATAATGAACTGCCCTTACAGATAAAAAGAGAAATGAGGCAAAAAGTTAATGCACAGAAATTTTCTTAGTTTTCATCTAAAAAAAAAAAAACAGTAGAATTAAGTTTTTTCTATGCTACGTTTACGTTGACACTCTAGTAGTTCTTTTTCCTACAGAAGTTACTGCTTGTGAATGCATCACACTGCTTGGACTCAGTTTAATCTCAGATTTATTGATCGCTGATTACAATAAAATTATCACTTTTTGTGATTAAACCAGGTGTTAACTAACCTTTTGTTTACTAATTCATAGAAGATTACAGTTTTTATCCTTTTAATAAAGATTTGTTTTTTTCCAAAATGGTAAATTTTTTCCTGTATTCTAGTAATATGTAGGAATCCATATATTTCATTTTGGCCTTAAATTTTAACATCAATTTACTTCATCTTTTTGAATAGGAGAAACTTGAGGAATATCTTCTTTTTCTGTCCCTATCTTCTTCTTCTTCTTTCTAACGGCTCCATTTTCGTCCCGTAGTCACCTGTCTTCAGTTCTCGGCGGACGCTTCGACCACGCGGCCGAGGCCATCATGCCCACCCTCCTTAACCTGGTTCCCAACAGTGCCAAAGTCATGGCCACGTCCGGCGTGGCCGTAATCCGCCTCATCCTCCGAGTAAGCCCGATTGTGCTCTGTTTTCGTCTCGAGTCTTTGACTGAGAAGAGCCACTGAGGTGTAATAAGAGGATTTCAAGTGTAGAATAAGCTTTATGTTTGGAGAAGACGTGGAGGTTTAATGTCAAGCAGAGATGAAGAGCAAGGCAAAAAAGCTGCTTATTTCTTCTTTTATTTTGAAAAAATCCGAAAAGTTTAATTGTGGGAAATGTTAAATAAGTATTGTTGAAACATCTGAATGAGCTCAGCTATTGGTTTTAGCGGCACTGCTTTTTTCTTGTAATACCAAGAGGCTTTTATTTTGAAGGAACCAAAAAAGTCTAATGAGCTTAGCTACTATTTGTTAGCAGCACTCCTATTTTTCTTCTTATACAGAGAAGAAAACTTTTTTCTATGTTGAAAAAAATAAAAAAAACATATATCTAATTGTTGGAAATGTTAAATATGTATTGATAAAATATTTAAATGAGCTCAGCTACTAACTTTTTGAGACACTCCTTTTTTTTCTTCTAATACAGAGAGACTTTTATTTTGAAAAAAAATCAAATAGTTGAAAATATTAAATATTTAATGATGAAATATCTAAATATTTAATAATTAATATGCTCAATAAATAGAAGCTTTTATTTTGAAAAAACAATAAACCCACATTGTTGGAGATGTTGAATATTTATTGAGGAAACATCTGAATGAGCTCAGGTATTAGTTTTAACGAGGCTGCTTTTTTCTTTGAATGAAAAAAGGCTTTTATTTTGAAAAAATCCAAATCGTCTTTATTTTTGTAAATGCTAAATATTAATTCATGAAACATCTAAATGAACTTAGCTAATGGCTTTTAGCGGCGTTGCTTTTTCTTCTGTTAAAGAGAGGCTTTTATTTGGAAAAAATCAAGAATGTCTCTGTGGAAAATGTTAAACAGTTGTTGATAAAACGTCAAAATTAGCTCAGTGGTGGCTTTTAGTGGCACTGCTTTTTTCTTTGAATATGGAGAGGCTTTTATTTTGAAAAAAAGAAGAACATCTCAGTTGTAAGTGTTAAATATTTATTGATGAAATACCTAAATAAGGTAAGCTAGTGACTTTTAGCGGCACTGCTTTTTTCTTCTAATAAAAAAGGCTTTTATTTTGAAAAAAAGTCAAACACTCTGAAGTAAATGTAAAATATGTATTGATGAAACGTCTAAATGAGCTCAACTAGTGACTTTTAGTGGTACTGCTTTTTTCTTCTAATAAAAAAGGCTTTTATTTTGAAAAAAGTCAAACACTCTGAAGATAATGAAACATCTAAATCAGCTCAACTAGTAACTTTTAGTGGTACTGCTTTTTTCTTCTAATAAAAAAGGCTTTTATTTTGAAAAAAGTCAAACACTGAAGATGATGAAACGTCTAAATCAGCTCAACTAGTAACTTTTAGTGGTACTGCTTCTTTCTTCTGATAGAGAGAGGCTTTTATTTTGAAAGAGCCAAAAAAGTCTTGTTGTTGGAAATATTAAATACTTATTGATGACACATCTAAGTGAGCTCAGCCAGTGGCTTTTAGCAGCGTTGTTTTTTACCTTTAATAAAGAGAGGCTTTTATTTTGAAAAAAAAGTGTAACTGTTGGAAATTTTAAAAATGGATTGATAAAACATCTGAAGGAGCTGAGCTAGTAACTTTTAGAAGCGGTGTTTTTTTCTTCTGATAAAGATAGGGTTTTATTTTGGAAAAAGTATCTTTTTTACAAAGGAAATTTATATATATATTAAGCAGCACTGCTTTTTCCTTCTTATAAAGAGAGGCTTTTATTTTGAAATATAATATAATTTTTTTTTTTTTTTTTTGACAAAGGAAATTAATATATGTATTGATAAAACATCTAAATGAGCTCAGCTAGTAGCTTTTAGCGGCGCTGCTTCATCATGACACCGTTAAGTTGAGCTTCTGATGATGATGATGATGATGCTGTCGTTTCCAGCACACGCACTTCCCCCGTCTCATCCCCATCATCACCAGCAACTGTACTTCCAAATCTGTGGCTGTGAGGAGGTGAGAGCATCACTTCGTATCCTTCACTTCCGTTAATTGTTCTTCTTTCAAGTAAAAATGAGTTTAGAAGCTGATATCTGTGTGTCGTGTTGCGTTCAGGCGCTGCTTCGAGTTTGTGGACCTGCTGCTGCACGAGTGGCAGACGAGCAGCTTGGAGAGGTGAGGCTCTTCCGTCCGTCGATGATCTCTTCCTGCCGCTTTGGGAGGAAACGTGACTCCAGGTCAAGCTCGTCACCCCCCCTCCTCTCCCTGGCGTTTCCATGGCGACAGCAGCCGGTCCAAAGGGCTCTTTGTGTTTCTGCATCGATGCTCCGTGCAGCCGCCAGGGAGAAACCCGACCTCAACCCCCCCAACCGACCCCTAGAGTCAGGAGAGCTGTCTGTCATCGATCAATCGCTCAGCGTCTGTTTATCACCAAATCACAGCTGAAGGGGGGAAAAAAAGCGCTTTTCTTTTAACTTTAATTCATAAAACTGATCAAATATCATCATCTGAGCGCACTAAGAATGCAGAACCGGACCCGTTTGTGTTTTGTCGTCGGTCCGAGGTTGTGTTTCCCCTCCGTCATCGTCTCGTCTTCCTGCAGACACGTGACGGTTCTCATGGAAACCATCAAGAAAGGGATCCACGATGCCGACGCAGAAGCTCGCTCTGTGGCCAGGAAGTAAGTCGCACCCAACCCCCCCAAGTTCATATAAAATGATCCCCACACTTATCACTATGAACTTATCAGACTTTCACAATAATGGTTTTATGAACTGATTTTTAGGTGTAGTTAAACAAAGAAATATTTGTTTTTGATTACAAAGAAGTTGGGCAATGTAATGAGATTACTAACACTTTCTACTCAGCTGCACCTACTGTAGTGTATAAAAACATAAACATTTTAGACTTAAATTAGACAAAAAATTTAGATCATTAAACACAACCTCCATTTTTTCCCCCGTTTTATTTCTAATCTAATTCTGAAGGAAGTTTTATTGTGAAAATCTTCTTGTTTCTCACCATCAAATTAGACTCACTTTTGATGTGTGTGGAAAATCCATCCGCTAGCTTCTTAAAAAGTAAATTGAAACAAAAAATAATTTAAAAAAATTGATCCAGTGAGGAAATGGAATAAGAGCCCTCACCTTCAAAATAAAAGACATCTGCATTCAACAGACAAAAACCAGTAGTCTGTACTCCAAATATGGGTTTATTGTGACAGTATTGACTATAGTAAAAACTAGATGTATAGCCTTACCTGTGATAACGCTAGTGTGAATGCTTTTTACTAAAAGTAGTCGCTGAAGATGCTGAAGCTTTTGCTGAAAATGGTTTACTTTATTTTCCGAAGGGATTTGCTGAAATGCAAAAGCTATTTGCAAAATATTAAATTTGACTTGAAATTTCATCAATGAACCATGAAAGAGTGCTGGAGTTGACCTAAATATCTGAAAAATGTGTTGTAAAATTGCTTAAAAATCCCTAATACATGCCAATTTTTCAAAAATATTTAGTGTGTTGCTTAAATATAAGCTAAACTCCAAATTAGCCCAAAAAAGCTAGCTTGTTGCTTAAATACTAGCTAAACTCAAAAATAGCCTGAAATTCTTCACTAAACTAATTAGCCAAAAATGTTAGCCTATTAATAAAATAGAAGACAAACTTTAAATTAGACTATAAAAATCCCAGTAGATATCAAATTAGCCCAAAATGTTATCATGTTGCTAAAATATTAGCTAAACTCCAAATTAGCAGTAAAAACCTCAGCAGACACCAAATTAGCAAAAAAGCTAGCACATTGCTTAAATACTAGCTAAACTCCAAAATAACCTAAAATTCCTCAGTTAGCTAAATTAGTAAAAAACGTCAGCTTGTTAATGAAATAGAAGCTAAACTCTAAATTAGCGTACAAATTCCTCGGTAGATATCAAATTAGCCCAAAACGTTATCATGTTGCTAAAATATTAGCTAAATTCTAAATTAGCCCAATAGACCTCAGTAGATGTCAAGTTAGCCAAAAAAGCTAGCATATTGCTTAAATACTAGCTAAACTCCAAAATAACCTAAAATTCCTCAGTAAACTAAATTAGCCAAAAACATTAGCATATGTTGCTAAAATAGAAGCTAAACTCTAAATTAGCTTATAAATTCCTCGGTAGATATCAAATTAGCCCAAAACGTTAGCATGTTGCTAAAATATTAGCTAATCTCCAAATTAGCAGTATTAGATTTAGTAGATGCCAAATTAGCAAAAAAAAAAAGCTAGCACATTGCTTTAATACTAACTTACTAGCAAAACTCCAAAATAACCTAAAATTCTTTAGTAAAAACTTTGGTCAAAAACGTTAGCATTTTGCTAAAAAAAACAAAAATAGGCTAAACTCTAAATTAGTCCATAAAAACCTCTGTAGATATAAGATTTGCCTAAAACATTAGCATGTTGCTAAAGTATTAGCTAAACTCCAAATTAGCCCAATAAACCTTAGTAGATGTCAAGTTAGCCAAAAAAGCTAGCGTATTGCTTAAATACTAGCTAAACTCCAAAATAACCTAAAATTCCCCAGGAAACTAAATTAGCCAAAAACATTAGCATGTTGCTAAAATAGAAGCTAAATTCCAAATTAGCTTAAAAACCCCAGTAGATAACAAACTACCCAAAAACGTTAGCATGTTGCTAAAATATTAGCTAAATTCCAAATTAGCTCAATAAACCTCAGTAGTTGCCAAGTTAGCGAGTTAGCAAGTTAGAGAAATAATAGTACAATAGGACAGCTGTAATCCTGACGGGTGGTTTCATGTCTTCTTCTGTGGTTCCAGGTGTTACTGGGGTTTTCACGCCCACTTCAGCAGGGAGGCGGAGCAGCTGTTCCAGGCTCTGGAGTCGTCCTATCAGAAAGCTCTGCAGGCTCACCTGAGGAGCGGAGACAGCCTGATGTCTCTGCCGGCTTCTGACCGCTCCTCCTCCTCGTCTCAGGAGAGCCTCAAGTGAGACTCTTGAACGGATCACCGTCGACTTGGACGGTTTTGTTCTATACGTGATCCAGTTTGATTGATTATTAAGTTGGATCCCAGCTGATCCCAGTCAATTCTGATTATCTTTTGATCTATTTTTAAAGCGCTCCCAGTGGTCTTTTTATTATGATTATTCTGTTTTTACCCACAAACCTTTGTTGTTTTTTAGGAGATAGTTCATTAGAAACTCACCTTAGAAATGTGAGCGGAATGAAGCAACCCCGCCCCTCTTCCCCTTCCCATTACAGAGCTTGTGGCGTATTTTCTATGCCACAAATACGATCTTTTTTCAAACGCCACTTTCTCCTGATCAACAATAATTTGAATTTGATTTGCAATTCCTCTAAAAAAATGCATCTTAATGGTAAAAGCAAATCAAGATTTTAAGCATTTTTAAGCTTTTTTTTTATCAGAGGCCACAAATACCCCGTTTTAAATACAGATATACCTTTAGGTTTTAGAAAACGTAAAGTCATAGCTGTTCAAACACTCATTAAATCACCACTAGGTGACCCAAAAATACGGTAGTTTTAGAGATTGGACCTTAAATGCCTTAGCGCTTCACTGCAGCCTAATTTTTGGGAATTTAATTAGATTTTTTCTGTTCTAAAAATAAACAAGTTTAAGCAGTAAAACTTCAAGTAGGATCCCTTTAGAAGAAAGAGGCACTTTACTCATAGTTTTAGGGACTCGTCGTTCATTTAATTTATTTATTTCTGTCATTTAAAGTTTTTAAATGTTATTTAAATAGGTTAGTCAGGATTAAAAAGCTATTTCTATAACTTTTTAGGGCTGTTTAAAAAAAAATGAGTTAAGGTTTTTTTAACTTTTAAAAGCATTTTGTCGCTTTTAAAATATTTTTGTGGCTTTTAAAAACTTTTAATAACTGATAACTTTACTAATGTCCAAAAAGTTTCACCTGATTTTGCAGCTTCTTGTAGGAACCGTTTAGAAGAAACCGGCACTTGACTAGTGGTTTTGAGGAATCATGGGTAATCTCTTGGTCTCATTTGTATTGCTTTTAGTTATTTAAATCACTTCAACAGCTTTTTAGTACTTTTTCAAATATTTTTAAGAGACATTTTTAAAACGTAAGATATTAAATTTAAATAAAAATTTATTTTGGAAATTTTTTGGTAGCTTTTAATTGCTTTTTTGCAATTAAAAACATTCATAACCTTTTATAAGCTTTCAAAAACCAAAAGTTTGATTAGATCCAGCAGCTTTTAAAGCTTCTAATATGTTCTGTTTAAATGAAACCACACCAACCTGAAACCCTCCACAGAAAGCAAACAAATGTTTCTTTTCTGCTCACAGTCGCCCCCTGTCTGTGAAGAACAGCGTTGGAAGCAGCAGATGTGAGTGCACACACAGAGGATTTTCTCTCTGAAATTCATGAACAAATGGAGTTGCCGTGGCAACAGGAAGTTTGAAGACCTCCTGGCAGAAGTTTAGTTTAGGACAGAATTCCTCCTCATTCTCAGTGTTCCTCCTGTCCCACAGCCAAAGCCGTCCCCTCCACCAGGAAGCCCGCCGTGGCCACGTCTCCGGGCTCGCTCCACCGCTCTCGCAGCGACGTGGACGTCAACGCCGCGGCCTCCGCCAACGCCCGCACCAGGATGAGCGCCGTCTCCTCGGCCGTGCCGTCGTCCCCCTTCAGCTCGGCCTCGGCGCTTCCTCCTGGATCGTACGCTTCGCTTGGTAAGCCCGCCGCCGTTCTCTGACAGAAGAACCGACAGACCTGCACCGCGGTTTCCACAGACCCGCCCCCATTCCCTCCAAAACAAACTCCCGTTGCTGATTGTGACCCTGTTGTTTCTCCGCTGACGCTTAGACGCTTCGCGGTCTGTTCACACAGACGGTAAGACGGCTGCTTCCCTCCTGACTGTAGTGATGGTCTGTTTCTGTCCCCGCCCCCGCATGGTTCACCGTTTCCTGTTGGCGTCCACAGCCGGGGAGCTGCTGGTTCCAAACCCGAGCCTCCAAACGGATACATGTAGATTTGTTTGTCCGTCAGCCTCATCTCTCACGTTGAAGTTGTTTTTTGGCGTTCTGGACTCTTCTGCATGTTTCTGGATCTGTCAGCCTCTGGATGTTGTGGAGTTTCTAGGATTCATGATTAAGATGTTTCATCCTGTTCTGGATCGTGGATCGCAGGCGGATCAGACCGGAGCCGAGCTCCACAGCAGTAACAGCTTTTATCTCCCTGTTCCGGTTAAGGTCGAGTCCGAACGAGGAGGACGAGCTCCGGAAACGGCCCTACGGTGACGGACAGCCGCGGCCGCAGCCGGGGGAAGGTCGTCTCTCAGTCTCAGCGTGAGTGATCCCAGAAGAACGTTTTTTCTTATAAAAAGACGACAAAAAAGCAGACATTTCTGAGACTGCTATCTCATTATCATGATCAAAACTTACCCTAAATCACGGGTGTTGAACTGAATCACACAAGGGGCCAAAATCCAAAACACACCTTAGGTCCCGGGCCGAACAGGATTAAGTCAGGGGATACGAAGCGTGCATTATGAGAAATTAACCCACGACGCGGAGGCCTGAAGTCCCTGACCGACAGCTGAAAAAAAGTTTATTTACTGTTGAGTTACCTTTCAAAACCCATCTGGATATAAGTTGGTTAAGTTGTCTGCCCTGTAGTTCCTAATCAGTCCACTAGGGGCAGTAGGAGGGCTTTTCCTGCTCATTCCAAAATGGCTGCTTCCATAAAATCTTTTGGCGGGAACAAGTTTAGCTAACTTTCAAAGCTTTGTGTCAAGAATATCTCAACTATTATTATTTATTGTTTAAACAACTACTTACTTCATTTAAAAAATGCTGAATTTGTTGATAATTAAGTCTTTTTAATAAATGTACACCATGTTAAGAATGTGTGGATCAAATTTGACACAGTGGGTAAATAAGGTACTTTTCTTTTAATATCTCATTAAAAATGGCAATGGTTTCATTAGAAGGTTTAAAAACCTTTTATATAAAAAAAAAACTGATATCGTTCATTCCTACAAAAGTAGAAACAGGGTTTGTGACTTGCTGGACAAAAATTGCCGTCATCTGTCCTCTAAATTCGTTAATTTCCTTTCGGGGCCATGTAGTTGCTGGAGCCTATCCCTGCTAATGTTGGGTGAAAGTGGGGTACACTGCCCAAAAAGGCCGTCAGTCCGTCGTAGGGCCACACACACTCCGGTTTACGCCGAGGGGCAATTTAGAGACATCAATTACCCTTTTTTGGGGTTTGGGATTCAAACCAGGACCGTGAGGCAGGAGTGCTGACCACTACACCACTGTGCAACCCAACAAAATTTATATTTAAAAAAAACATTTTTTTAAAGTCTGTCTTTGTAAGCGTTTTTTCTAGTTATCAAAGTAAGGACATGTATTTTGGATGATGTCATCCTCAGTGAGAGTATTTCATGTGCGAGGCACGGCGGTGTGAGTTTACTGATATGGGCTTACGTTCTTGTGTTTTTCAGCCGGCAGCCGATCCGGTTCTCCGGGGAGACTCCTCACCTCCACCTACGGCAGAATTCCCAGGCCCACCATGGGCGCCCCCTCCCCCCAAACCCCCACCAGCAGCAGCTACAGTGACAAAAACCGTCCTCGAGGTCACCGGAGTCAGGGATGCAGCCGGGACAGTAGCCCCACCAGAACGGGCGCAGGTGAGTCCAGCGGTCAGACCTTATTGTGAAAACATAGACAGTTTTCAGATTTATTGGGAGTTAAATTAGACAGTAAAGTTGTCATGGAAACCCCACATCAGATACATACAAATAAAAATAGTCATAAAAAGCACTTCTTCATTGTAACACATTGTGTGTATTTAAGCTGCCTCTAGTGTGAACAACTCGTGAAACTCAAAAAGTGGGTTGACTGTATATGAGAACTGGACCAAGTTAGTGTGACGTCATCCATAGAAAACAACGACGAGATGAAGTCGATCCGGTCGCCATTTTTACACATACAGATGCTGCCGTGTTAGAACTAGAAATCATCAGTAAACATTGATTAGTCCAAGTCGGTCTGAGTCGTTGTTTCTATGGCAACCCCTCAGCTTGTTGGAAGGCCAAGCCCCTACCACTTGAAACTGGGCTATACCAGATCTGTCAAATGCTGCAGCTTTTATTGAGGCATCTGATTGGTCAGCTTAAAGCTGGGATAACGTGCACCACAACAAAAATATTGTGAAAAAAATAAGGAATATCAAAAAAAAGGTATCAGATCAAGAATGGTTATACTCGAAATAACTGTTTATCTCTCTATAGAAGTCTGGGATTTCTTGGATCCAGTGGGTAATTCCTGTTAAGTAACAGAGGGGGAGGGGTAACTTAGTCCAGTTCTCATATACAGTCAATGGTCTCAGTACAAGGATGGATGAGTGTGATTGGTATGTGGGAGTACGGTGACGATGTAAACAAGAAAACAAAGCAAAAGTATTATTTTATTGTTACTGCCACTGTTTTTGATGATATAGGAGTGTGTTGTTAGTGTTTGAACAGCTTAAATAAGATCAGAAGATTTCTTCTGTTTTCACTTTTGTCATTTAGATGTTGGAACAAATGACAGAAACAAATAAAATAGTAGAGGAGCTCAGCTGTTAGACTACGATCACATATCTCTAATCCAACAGCTCAGCGACCTAAATGCAAGTTTTTTTTAGCAAATTCAGCAGGTGACAGAAAAAGTTAAAATTTTATGGCAACGAGACGACTTTTCTCCTTAAGTTGACATCAGTCAGTGGCTATCTGGGCACATTTCGAGGTCGCGCGGTGGCAGTGACGCCTTACAAAATCGGGCGACAGCTGTGTGGCCACGTGGCGGATCGCCGGCCGGCGGCAGCTCTGACTCAGAAAATGCAGTTTTTTCTCTGTGAATCAGCTGATCAGAACCGCCAAAATGCCGTTTTTAGAGTGTCACAGAGAAAAAAATGGCAAAAAGAGGGAAAAAGATAAAAAGCTTAAAATGATATTTTGGTTGCGGCCGACTCCGCCATGGGGGAGGGACTTCCAGCTATTCATTTTCAGGCGCCGTATTTTTTCTCTGTAGCCAGATTCTCTTGAAAAAAATCAAGCGGCAGCACCAAATACATTCCCTATTGACAGTATTTGTGGCAGTAATATTAGTAATTACTAGGGCTGCCACGATTAGTCGACTAATCGACTATTAAAATTGTCGATGACCGATTTAATAATTGATTAGTCATTAATTTATATTATATGGATTTAGTGTAGTAAAGTTGAAAGTTATAATGGCATTCTGCTAGCTTTTTTTTGACTATTTTGGCATCTACTAAGGTTTTTAGGCTGTTTTGGAGTTTAGCTAATATTTCAGCTACATGCTAGCTGTTTTGGCTAATTTAGTTTTTTTTTTTTCTATTTTTTAGGCTGTTTGGATTTTAGCTAAAATGTTTGCATAATTCTAGCTGTTTTGGCTTTCTTAGGCTTTTTTTGTTTTGTTTTTTAGGTTATTTTGGAATTTTGCTAATATTTCAGCTACATGCTAGCTATTTTGTCTAAGTCAGCATTTTTTCAGGCTAATTTAGAGCGTAACTAATATTTCAGCTGTATGCAAGCTATTTTGGTTAATTTGGGCTTTTTTTGTTTTTTAGATTATTTTGGAGTTTAGCATATATTTCAGTTTACATGCTAGGTGTTTTGGCTAACTTAAGCTTTTTTTTTAAGTTTTTTAGGCTGTTTAGGAGTTTAGCTAATATTTCAGCTACATGCTAGCTATTTTGTCTAATTTAGCATTTTTTTCAGGTTTTTTTCTTAGGCTAATTTGGAGTTTAGTGAATATGTCAGCTTTATGCTAGCTGTGTTGGCTAATTTAGGCTTTTTGTTTGCTTTTTAGGCTGTTTTGGAGTTAAGCTAATATTTCAGCTACATGCTAGCTGTTTTGGCTAATTTAGTTTTTTTCTATTTTTTTAGGCTGTTTGGAATGTAGCTAAAATTTTAGCATAATTCTAGCTGTTTTGGCTAACTTCGGCTTTTTTAAAAAATGTTTAGGCTAATTCGGCATTTGAATAATATTTTAGCTGGCTATCAGGTTCAGCGTTTTTACCTATTAGCTTCAGCGATTTCAGCTATCAATTTCAGCATCTTCAACGGCCACATTCAGGTTACAGCATTCACACAGGTAATATCTAGTTTTTAGTTAGTTTAAATCTAACGATAGTTAAGGTGTGTGCTTTAGGTCCACTTTATGCCTGACCCGATAGTCGACTAATAGGAAAAATTAATCAGTGATTAGTCGACTATTAAAATAATCGTTTGTGGCAGCACTAGTATTTACTATCATTTACCTTCAGGGGTCAACACAGTTAGCTTTCACTGTTCCACACAGATGATTTAGTCAGAGTTTTACGCTGGGCGAAATAATATAATTAATTATAAATAATTAGGAATTAGCATTAAACGTGCTCAAGGAGGAATCTCATTGTAGACACTGGGAATTGAACCCTGATTTCCCATGTGCTTTTGACCAACTGAGTTATCCAAATCTACCTATAAAAACATAGAAACAAAGAGTTTTAGAGCAAAACGAAAGTTGAGGTTTGAAAAATGTAAAGAATTCGTTTTACTATTAGATGACTTGATGACTCCCGAGCACATCCTTGGATCTACATGAAGAAGTGTTGACTTGCATGCTTCTCACACTAAACCTTCCTCCTCCTCCTCATCGTCACTCTGAGCTCCAGCGAACAGAAAACATTTTAACTTCTCTGCTCATTGACGTCTCTGCAGAGCTGCAGGTCTGTCAGTCTGTCTGTGTGCTGCCGGCTAAACTCTCCCCCTGCACTACTGTCTGTCTGTCTGTCTGTCTGTCTGTCTGTCCCTCCGCTGGCCCGTCCAGCCCGGAGTCGCATCCCTCGCCCCAGCATGAGTCAGGGCTGCAGCCGCGAAACCAGTCGCGAGAGCAGCCGCGACACCAGCCCCGCCAGGGGTTTCTCCCCCCTGGGTGAGTACAGCTAACCCACCCCTCCCCCGCATCTGTCCTCAAAGGGAGTGGAGGTTTTGGGTTTGATGGTGGTGCTGCTGGTGGTGGTTGGTCGGGTTGTTCTTCTGCATGCATCTGCTCCGTCTGTCTGTCTGTCTCTTTAACCCTCAGGAAGTTTTTACATTCAAACTCTTCTCTAGTTATGATGTCAACTCTCGCGTCCCCTCCCTCCCCTCCCCCGCCTTCCCGCAGTGAGCCGCCGCCACTCCCGCTCCACCAGCGCGCTGTCCTCCGCAGAGAGCTGCTCAGGTGAAAGCAGAAGTCCACCTGCGGCTCTGGTTTTGGTTTTATGATTTGACGCCCTCATTTGCCCCGCCCCCCGTCCTGTCCCTGTGTGCTACACCTGTGCACAGGCAGGGGGCGACATCGAGCATCATTGTGCACCGCAAAGAACGGTCTGTTATTTTATCATAAACTACGACGGAGGATTAGGACCAGTTTGTAAATAACATTTTTTAAAAGTTCTTTTAAACGACGACTTTAAAGTCATAAATTTACAAGAATAAAGTGGATTTTTATGATTTTAAAAGTCAAAGGGTAAGGGTTGTAAAGTCATAAATGTATTTTTTTAAATATCATAACTTTATTAGAAAAACGTTTTATTTGTTAAATTTCGAGAATTAAGTTGTGTATCTACGACTTTAAAAGTCATAGACTAAATTTAAGACTTTTTTTCTTGTAGATGTTAGTGTTTAAAGTCTTAAATGTATTACTTTAAATATCGTAACTTTATTAGAAAAAAGTCTTATTTGTTAAAGAACGAGAATGAAGTCGTGTATTTACGACTTTTAAAGTCATAGACTAAATTTAAGACTTTTTTTTCTCGTAGATGTTAGTGTTTAAAGTCGTAAATGTATATCTTTAAAAGTTATAAATTTATGAGTAACTGTTGAACTACAAAAATAATTTGTAGTTTTACAATTTTAAAAGTCATAGGTTAAATGTGCGACTTTTTTTGTAAATATACATGTTTTAAAGTCGTGAACGTATTACTTTAAATGTCGTAAATTTATACGAAAAAATCATAAATGAAAGTAATATGTTTACTACTTTAAAATGTATAATCTAAATGTATACGTTTTTTTTTCTCGAAAATGTATGTGTTTTAATATTGTATATGTGTTACTTTAAATTTCATTTGTTTACGACTTTAAAATACGTAGATTTACAAGAAAAAAAGACATAAATTAACACAAAAAAAATTGCAACAAAAAAACAACAATCAATTAGAAAAAAAACACCAAAGTCAGTCAAAGATGAAAGTCGAGGAGCTTTTTGTGAAACTTTATTTCCTGAATAGGTTTCAAAGACGTTCCGAACCTTTTGGTGGCTCAAAAGGACATTTTTACTAGCATAAGAAAATTATTATGCTAAAAACCAGACTTCTTTAGACGAAAGCATCACAAAGATTTGGAGGAGATTTTGTGTTTCGTGGAGTAAGGCTTGGCGATAAAACCATATTTATCGCGATAGAACTGTATCTCTATGTTAAACAAGTCTATCGCGATAAACTTTTATTTTGAAGTTCTCTAAATTAACACTCGCCAGTTTCAAGCATTTTCTCCTCTTAAAAAGTAAAAATTAGAGAGTTCGTCGCTACATGTATAAACGTTTGCATTGACTTAATCTGTTTATTAGCTCGTCTTTTGATGGATTTCTTTTGTCCTTTTCTTCTTTATCGTAATCAAACGAGATGAGACTCAACACTCCACCGTCACTTCACTTCTGAATCCAGTCAGAACTGGAGGATAAAGCAGCTTCACTTCGAGCATCAACAGATTAATGAAAGGTTTTATTTGGAGACAGCTCTAATTGATGAGTTTAAACTATGAAAGGAAATGAAAATTTAAACCTAAATTACCTGCTGATGATTACTTAATTATCTTATGAGAAAAGAGCATCCAAATTGAATAAATATCGTTATTTAATTTATATCGTGATATATATCGTTATCGCCTGATATGAGAAAAAAAATTCTATGTCGCTCAGCTCTTACTTACACTTTAATCCTACTTTTATACTAATTTTGTGGTCTTAATTCTGTGAATTTACAGCTTTAACTTTTTTTGGTGGCCCTAATACTCCGCCGTAATAAACACTTTTTTTTTGCTCGTCTCTTAAACTTTTGTTGGACTTTTTTACGTGGGTTTGCAGCTTTCTCCTTTTGATTTGCGGTTCTGCTTTGAACTTTGTGTCTGTTTTGGTTGGGTTCTGATCACTAAACCAAGACCCAAACGGCTTCACTTCATGCGCTTCTTTTGGGGTTCTTTTTGGTTCTGGCATCACCACATTTTTTTACAGCTCGTTCTGCTCCTTCGTAGACCGGCTGTCCCATCAGGCTCGGATCTCCGCCTCCGTCAACGCGATGAGGATCCTGAACACCGGCACGGAGGTGGAGGCCGCCGTCGCTGACGCTCTGGTGAGTATCTGAGAGGAGGCGATGGATGAGCGGGTTGTTGGCATCAGCTCGGCAGTAACCTCCATGTCTGAACTTCACTTGCAGCTCCTAGGAGACTCCAGGAGTAAGGTACAGACGGGTCGCTGCATGCAGATCTAACCTCAGAATGTGACTTTGAAACCGCCACCGCATGCTCCACCCCTCCTCCCGTCCGCGTCTCTGAAACTCTCCTGTTCCCGTTCAACGCAGAGGCGCCCGGCGCGGCGGCGCTTCGAGTCCCCCGGCATGTACTCGGACGACGACGCCAACAGCGACGCCTCCAGCGCCTGCTCGGAGCGCTCTTACAGCTCGCGCAACGGCGGCGCGACGCCGCACTACATGCGGCAGATGGAGGACGTGGCCGAGGTGCTGAACCACTGCGCCAGCGCCAACTGGTCCGAGAGGAAGGAGGGCCTGCTGGGCCTGCAGAACCTGCTCAAGAGCCAGAGGATGCTCAGGTGGGCCGGGTTTTGTTCTTCTTCGGGGAAGCGCGCTGCGATCGTCATCTCTGAGACGCTGCGTCTGTGTGCAGCCGCGTGGAGCTGAAGCGCCTGTGCGAGATCTTCACCAGGATGTTTGCAGACCCTCACAGCAAGGTGAGGCTGACTGAAGTTCCTTCTTAACTGATGATGGAGGACATATATATGAAAAAAATTAAGCTTATTATGTATTTTTGTATTCAAATCGTTGTGAGTCAGGAGCAGAAAATAGAAAATACTCAGATGCATCCATTTCCAGACGAATAGATCCATGTACGTCTTTGTTTTCCTCGTCCGAGCTGGTTGCCAGGAAACTTTTTCTGAAGATGGAATGTTGGAGAGCTTTTACCCAGATTTTTAAAGAAAAAAAGAAAGAGTTTTTTTACTCACTAACTGCATGTCTGTGACCTTCCGTTCCCATGGAGATGAAGTCAGAGCTCGGGCTGGTTTTGAAGTTGCTGAATGTAGGTGTAGACAAACGTCTGCCATCCATCCATTCTCCGAACCCATACAAACTCGCATTCACAAATTTTATAGTAATTAATTAACTTGTGAAGCATGTTTTTGGACGGTGGAGAAAACCCACGCAAATTTGGAAATTTGGATTTGCATTCATGACCTTCTTTTTTTTATATTTTAAATTTGAATTATGTGTTTTTTTTGGCAAACATATAAAAAGAACCTAGCATATATATATATATATATATATATATATATATATATATATATATATATTACATTTGATAAAACTCAAATAACTTAATTTTCAAAATAAAAGACGCTCTGTGCCAAACATATTCATTTCAGTGCAGCTCTGGGCATCTAGTAACAATGTTGTGCAGCAGAAGATAATATGTCCTTTTAGCTCATAAATGATCAAATCTTTTACCAAAATTTAGCTTGTATATAAAATCTGTTCATTCTGGAGGTTGAGCAGACATCTTCAGGTTTACAGGTTTATAAAATCCTACATAGTTTATCATCTATGTGCACCTCAGACATCAGTTTATACATTTAACTAATCTAAATTAAAAAAAATGCAAATTCAGTGATCCTTACTTAAAAAAAAATGCAATTTTATCTTTCTTGTATTTAATTATTGTTCTTTTTCCATTTTTGTCCTCAGCAGTCTTACACTGCTGGGTTTTGTTATTTTAGTTTGTAATGGACCTTGGTAGTCTTAGTTTGTGGGCTTTGTTTATTTGTTTTCTTTAGGAAGTTTTGGTTTTGGACTCAGGCGGTCAACATTTCTCCATGATGTATTTTATGTTTGAACAAGGAGCCACCATGGAGATAAAACAGCCACATTTGGCAGGTTGCAGACCCCTGAGATAGGACCTGTAAACCCTATTACTGTTAGGAGAGAGTGCTAACCACTGCACCATCATGCAACATTTAGCTGCCATCTAAAACGATTTAGTGTCTAACAAAACTATTAACGAAAAGACCGAAACAAAGCTATGATAATACAAAAACAATCAGCATTTCTACAAAGCAGGATTTAAGCTCCAAAACTTCAAATAAATAAACGGAAAGTATTCAAATATATTTTCTTGGCTCCAGCAATGTTAGGTTGAGAATCTTAGGGTCTGTAATCTCAACACAAGCTACCATGTAAACTGAGAGCTCTCAGAAACAGGAAAGGAGAATTAATTCCTGCCGCTCTGCAGAAACTACGTCCTAGAAAACTGCATAATCATGGGATGTAGTGAGACTTTAAAGCAGCTCTTTGAATAATCTGTGCTAATTCTCGTCTGGACTAACCGAGTGTTTCTTGTTGCATGCCTCCCGTTGCTGCGGACTCTAACAAACCTCAGAGAGTAAGTGTTTCCTCCGCCCGCCCGTGACGGCAGTGTCCGCGCGCGCCGCCCGTCTCACGGCTTCCTCTCCGCGCTGCAGGTCTTCAGCATGTTCCTGGAGACGCTGGTGGACTTCATCGTCCTGCACCGGGACGACCTGCAGGACTGGCTCTTCGTCCTGCTCACCCAGCTGTTGAAGAAGATGGGGGCCGACCTGCTGGGGTCGGTCCAGGCTAAAGTCCAGAAGGCGCTGGACATCACCAGGTCAGCTGCCGGGTCCGTCTAAAGCTCAGGTTCTGCTACCAGAACGTGTCGGGTCACGGTGGTTGTGTCTCCTCAGAGAGTCCTTCCCGTACGAGCAGCAGTTCAACATCCTGATGCGCTTCATCGTCGACCAGACTCAGACGCCCAACCTGAAGGTCAAGGTGGCCATCCTGCGCTACATCGAGGCCCTGGCCCGCCAGATGGACCCGGCCGACTTCGTCAACTCCAGCGAGACCCGCCTCGCCGTGTCCCGCATCATCACCTGGACCACCGAGCCCAAGAGCTCCGACGTTCGTAAGGTAGCGGCGCCTCCCGCCTCCCGTCGCCGTCTGGGTTCTGATCTGACGTCCCGCTTAAACTCTCCCTCCGCCTGAAACCCCAGACCCTGCAAAGCTGGGCTGGCGAGGAGCCGGCAGGCCGAGCCGGCACGGTGGCCTCCCTACCCGGGGAGGGCAACCTGGAGGAGAGGTGCAAGCAGGTACCCCGCCCCCGTCCCGCCAGCATGAGCCGCAAGCGGAGTAGAGCTCCTGTGTGGAAACTAACGGCTCTCTAACCTCCGCCCCAATCCGTTCTCCTGCTGATTAACCCGATTCAGCTCTGGAACTAACGGAGACGCTTCTTTTACAGCATGACTCTGACAAATCCCGGACGCTCTCGTTTCTGTGATCAAAGCAGCATGTTCCCCCGATTCCTCTCCATACCTTTGACGCTCAGTGTTTGTTTTCTTTAGTCTCTTCATGAAATGCCTCTCAGGTTTCCTCTTTAGCTTCAGCAAGATTGTAGCTCAAGACAAAGCTTGTGCACAAATCAAAACACTTTCCACCTTTTGGATTTTCCAAAATCCACCAACATCTTTATGGCCATGATTAGTATTAAAGTTTGTTATTATTGGTAATCCAATACATTTATTTCCTTTGATTTAAATCAGTGAACATTTAATTTTGTTTAATTTAATTTAATCAAGTGGGAGCTTCCAATGAAAAGTCTGTAAATTTGTTTAAATGCGCATCTTGAGTACTCTCTTGTGTTTTTTTAGACCATTTTTAAGACCATTTTTGGGCTTTATGTACAAAACAAAATTCACCAATATTTATGAAACATGAGTTATTTTTGTGAACTCGTTTCATACCAGGAAGTAAAACAACTCGAGACATCGCCTTTCACTCACCCATTTCATGACATCATCCCAGAACCGTCCTTGTCAGCGTGTCACCCACGAAAAAAAACAACCCGTTTAAAAAAATTACTGATGTACATGCAGTGCAGCTCTGGCGTGTATGCCCAAAATTTGGCACAGACAGAATGGTGATGGCTAATGGGGTTATTTTGCAGAGAATTCCGGTAAAGAAATGCAGACACCACCACCAGATGAACATTTCAGGAAATAGTCTGCTCCCGTTTTCTACTAGGAAATATCCTGCTCCATTTTTCTACCAGAAAATAGTCTGCTCAGTTTCTCCACTGGGAAATAGTGTGCTCCCGTTGTCCACTAGAAAATAGTCAGGTCCCCTTTTCTACCAGGAAACAGTCTGCTCCTTTACACCACCAGAAAATATCCTGCTCCCTTTTTCTACCAGAAAATAGTCTGCTCAGTTTCTCCCCCGGGAAATAGTCTGCTCCCGTCGTCCACTAGGAAATAGTCAGGTCCCTTTTCTACCAAGAAATAGTCTGCTCCCTTTTTTTAGCAGGAAATAGTCTTCTCCCTTTTTCCACCGGGAAGTATTCTGCTCCCCTTTTCTAACAGCAAATAGTCTGCTCCTTCTTTCTGCCAAAAAACGATCTTCTCCTGTTCTCCACCGGGAAATAGTCTGCTCTCGTCATCCACCAGGAAATAGTCAGGTCCCTTTTTCTACCAAGAAATGGTCTTCTCCCTTTCTTCACTAGGAAATAGTCTGCTCCTTTACTCAACCAGGAAATTGTCTTTTCCCTTTCTCTATCAGGAAATAGTCTGCTCCCTTACTGCACCAGAAAATAGTCTGCATCCTTTCTCCACCAGGAAATAGTCTGATCACTTTCTCCACCGGGAAATAGTCTGCTCCCGTCATCCACCAGGAAATAGTCAGGTCCCTTTTTCTACCAAGAAATGTCCTTTTCCCTTTCTTCACTAGGAAATAGCCTGCTTCTTTACTCAACCAGGAAATAGTCTTCTCCCTTTCTCCACCAGAAAATAGTTTTCTCAGTTTCTCCACTGGGAAATAGTCTGCTCCCGCCGTCAACCGGGAAATAGTCAGGTCTCTTTTTCTACCAAGAAATGGTCTTCTCCCTTTCTTCACTAGAAAATAGTCTGCTCCTTTACTCAACCAGGAAATAGTATTCACCCTTTCTCTATCAGGAAATAGTCTGCCCACTTTCTCCACCGGGAAATAGTGTGCTCTCGTCGTCCACCAAGAAATAGTCAGGCCCCTTAACTATTTCTACCCTTTCTCCACCGGGAAATAGTCTCCTCCCCCTCCCATTCCGTCTTCCCAAACTTACGCTAGCCGTACGAGTGCTTCACGATACATTTACCACTCTCACGACAATCGTACGTTCCATTTCCACGACATCCCTTAAGGTGGCCGTTCGATCATCAAGGGAACTGCGTGACAGAAAGCCCTCAAAGGCCCGGACACCCCATAATATCTGAGATCCTGTACTGTCGTAGCGTGACCTTCGTTCACCTGTATGCTCATGTTCTCCCTGCGTGAGAACAGTGTAGGTGTGTTGGTGGATGTGTCACCTCGGGTTTACTCTGTCACTTTCTATCACTTCCTTCAGACCGGATAACTCCTGCTTGACGAGCCCTGACGGGGATTTCTCGCCGGACTAGTCACAGTTGACAAGTGACAAGTCTTCTTTCTCAAAGTCGTGATTCAAATATCTCTAAGTATCTCAAAATGTCCCAGCTCTTATCGAGCGTCTCCTCAGCCTAATCCCGCCTTACACTGACGTTCTGTAAACATCGTCAGTCCCTCGTCCAGCAGGTGTGAGTCTGACTCTCTACAATCATCGACTGTGACTCACCTGTGATCTCTACCTGTAAACGATACAGGTAAATCTGAACGCTTTCTTCTTCAGTGAACCAACAAACCACATACTTGAGTTTTGCTGCATTTTGGAAAACGCCGTCTTTTCCTCTGATTGTTGCAGATTTATCAACCGTCGTTTTTTTCTGACCGTCCGAGATAATTGACATATTTTGAACTTTTCAGATAATCTTCGGATGTTCTTCACTCCGACAGCTCTCCGGTTCCCCACGCGACGAGCTCCCTGTAACCCTGACTGTGTGTTTGTGTTCAGGCGGCGCAGGTGGTGCTGATCGCGCTCTTTGAGCTCAACACCCCCGAGTTCACCATGCTGCTCGGCGCCTTGCCCAAAACCTTCCAGGACGGCACCACCAAGCTGCTGCACAACCACCTGAGGAGCGCTAGCAGCGCCGTTGCCATGGTAACCCATACCCTCCTCAACCAACAAGTCAACTGAGAGGCGTGTCTGTCTAAAATGACGCTCTTGCCGACGTCGTCGTTTCAGGCGGCGCCCGGGAACTCGGCCACCCGCACACCTCCTCGCGCTCCGGGAAGCCGTGGCAGTCCGCTCACCTCGCCCACTAACTGCTCCCACGGGAGTCTCTCCTCCAGGTACACCCCCCCCCCCCTTCACTGAAGCTTTCATTCAGATTCTGCTCTGTGGATTTACCTTTGTCTAAAATCTGTTTAACATGTTTCCTTTGTCAGAAAATCTCTCAAGCATCATTTTTTTAATTATAGCATCAAAACAAAAGCTTCTTTGATTTGATTTGGTTGATTTATTTTATTGGGTTTTATTGATTTTAATGGGTTTGATGGATTATTTTTTTGATTGATCTGATTTGATTGATTACGCTTGATCAATCAGATGTTATTCTTTTGGTTTGATTTATTTAATAGTTTTCATTTAGTTTGATTATTTGATTTGATTTGTTGTGTTTGATTGTTTTGATTTACATTATTTTGTTTGATTGGTTTGATTGATTCGGTTTGATTTGATATTTTTCATTTGGTTTGATAATATTTTATTTTGTTTTGATTGGTCTGACTTGATTGATTTAGTTTGATTGATTTGATTCAATGTGTTTGGTTTCATTGATTTGATTGATTAGGTTTGATAAATCTGATTTGATTAATTTGGTTTAATACTTGTATTTGATTTATTTTATTTAATTTGATTGATTTGGTTTCATAGTTTTTTATTTAGATTGATTAGTTTTATTTGGTTCGAATGGTTTGATTTGTTTTTATTGATTCAGTTTGATTGATTTGTCGATTGATTGGGTTTGGTTAATTTGGTTTGATTTGATAGTATCATTTGATTTGATTCATTTTAATTGGTTTGATTGATTTGATTTGATTTGGTTTTGGTTTAATTGATCTAATTTGATTGATTATGTTTGATTGATTTGGCTCATTTTGTTTGATTGATTTGATTCAATGTTTTTATCTGGTTTGGTTGATTTTAATTGATTCTGCTTTGATTACTTTCTTACAATTATCAATTGTAGAGAACACAATAACAAACCCTTTTCACTGATGCATACAATACACACTACGGATTGATTTATATTGATTTCTTTTTTTATATATATATTTTTAAAAAGTTGTCATTATCTGGTTCTTGTCAGATCAAGTAGTTCTAATCTCACTTCCTACAATGATTTTTGAGCCTGGGTGATCTGTTCAACACAAACTCTTGGATCCATCCTTCATATGTGCTAATGAATTCAAACAAATATTTATGAAGATCTGAGCGATCCTGTTGCACAAATCTCTCAATTAACACACAACTATACACAATCGAGTGTTTACACTCGGCATCAGGTCTTCCTTCGTTCTGGGGTTAAAAAAAAGTCAACCCTGTGTGGGGAATGCAGGTTGCAGGGACAAAATATCAAGTTTCCATTTGTTCTGTGAGCCTGTAGAGTGAAATGCACATTTTTTCCTACGGGTGTGCTGCGGGCGACTAAAACGACACGCAAGTAAGGGTGAAGTAGGTGTGATACTCTCTGTGGTCACCTGATGCAGAGTCATTTTTACAGTTTACCCTCTAAACATCAGAGGGTTTCAGGTTTATGTTGACCTATGCCCCTCCCCCCACTTGAAGACAGATTTCTGATGTATGACTCCCATCTCTGGACTTCCTCCTTCCTTCCTTCCTTCCTTCTCTTCCTCGCTGCAGTCGCATGTGGGCCTGGAGTGCAGACGGGCTCTCTACCTTTCCTCCCCCCTCCTCCTCTCTGCCCCCTCCCCCTGCTGCTGTCTCTTCCCTTAGGGTCCTGCGGCGAGCCTGCTCTCCCAGGTAACCCCCCATGCCCCTCCCCCTCCCCTGCTGTCTATCACCGTCTCCATCCCCTCACGTCTTTTTACTTCCATCAGTTCCTCCCGGCTGCTCTGTGAGCTCATCCACATGCACGGGCCAAGCACAGAGCGCTGGATTTTTACTTCCCGATCCCGGACAAACCCCCGAGAAGAGTTTGATTCTGGAAAAATTGGCTTGAGGACAGAAGATGTCTAGTCGGCTCTGTGTTTGGTTCATCTCTGTGTCGCTTCCAGCTGGAGTCAGATTTACTAAAATGACAAACAAACCAGAAGCTCCAGTGACAACGAGGCTGCAAGAACCAGGAGATGACTCCTAATAACTTTCTACTCCGGTTAACTAGTTTATTATTCTGGTTTTTTTTGGTGTATATATATATATATATATTAGGGATGCAACGATACAGTTTGCTCTCGGTTCGATACGTACCTCGATATGAGCGTCACGGTTCAAAATATTGAGCAAGAAAAAAATAAATCTTGAAATCTTACTATTCCACAGATGATCATTTATTTTGCAAAGAGAATTACTCTAACAACAAATTCAGGTCCTCAGTTCTGGACAACGTATTGCAGAATCACTTTTAAATAGAACTCTTCTATACAATTACAACTTATGACAACTGCAATTGTATCTCGGTTGTTTTCAGCATTTAACTAAAGCATTTATTATCCGAATACTGTAGGAAGGCAAGGTGGTCTATGGCAGGGAGGGGGAGAGTGGGCGGGGGGATTTTGCACCAGACACCGTTAAAGCACCTTAATTAAGGTGGTACTGAATAAATGAAATGTGTATTGTGAGAAATGTATTGAATTGTCAAACGCGTATTGAACAGTTTGATTTTATATTGAATATTGTTGCATTCCTAATATATATAAAATAGGGCTGCCACGATTAGTCGACTAATCGACTATTAAAATTGTCGACAACTAATTTAATAGTCGATTATTCTTGGAATATTTTAGCATTTAAGGGTTTTTTTAGGCTATGTTGGAGTTTAGCTAATATTTTAGCTACATGCTTGCTATTTTGAGTAATTTAGCATTTTTTTTCAGTTTTTTAGGCTAATTCGGAGTATAGGTAATATTTCAGCTGTATGCTAGCTGTTTTGGCTAACTTAGGGGGTTTTTTGTTGTTGTTTTAAAGGCTAATTTGGAGTTTAGCTATTATTTCAGTTGTTTGGTAGCTATCTTGGCTAATTAAGGCTTTTTAAAGTTTTTAGCCTCTTTCGGAGTCTAGCTAATATTTCATCTGCATGTTAGCTCTTTCGGCTAACTTAGTGTTTGTTCAGTTTTTTTGGCTAATATGGAACTTAACCATTATTTTAGCTGGCTATCAGCCTAGGTAATGATGTACATCAAATTTTAGTCAGTTTAAAGCAAAGATGATTTACATCCAGTTTGTGCATGACCTGATTAGTCGACTAATTGGAAAAAATAATTGTTGATTAGTCGACTAATAAAATAATCATTTGTGGCAGCACTAATATATATAAAAACTCCCCTGAACACAAGACCCTGTAACTCTGGCCCTGAAGGTGCTGATAACCCATCTCCATCTGTCTCTGTGCGTCTGCCCATCCATTAAGTTCCCATTTGCAGAGGTCGTCCTGTTTTTAACACCTCCCACCTTTTTGCGCCCGCAGCACAATGGAGTACGACAGTGAGAACCTGAACTCCGAGGAGATCTACAGTTCGCTGCGCGGCGTCACTGAGGCGATCCAGAACTACAGCTTTCGCAGCCAGGAGGACCTAATGGAGCCGCTGCGCCGTGACGCCGGAGGCGCGGTGCCCTTTGAGTCGGACCCTCGCACCGGTGGAGACACAGTGGAAGGGGGGCGAACGGCTTTGGACAACAAGACGTCCTTGCTCAACACGCCCTCGGCTCGGTCCTTCACGGGGCCTCGCTTCAGGGACTACAACCCCTGCAACTACACGGACGGCCCCGGCTCGCTGGACAAAACTGCTCTGTACGAGGACGGCGTGGACCCGCGGCGGGACGGTGGGGCCCCCTTCACTTTTAGGTTCTGTTCACTCTATCGTTTCTGCAAGGCTTTAACCTTTCTGCCTCTGTTTGTGCAGCACGCCGTCAGGAGTGCGTGGAGAACAAGATCCTGAACCCCAAAAGCTTCCCTGGTAAGGGGTCACAATCAGAGACGACCTTCAGACCTCAGACCTGCTGTAACGTCTGTCTTCCTGTCCTGCAGCCTGTCCCACAGAGCAGCTGGAACTGGTTGGACAGCTGTTGAAGGAGCTGTCGCAGGGCCAGGGCGGGGAGAAGGGCCCCGAGGAGAGGCGGGGGACGCTGCTGGAGCTGCTGAAGGTGGCGCGGGAGGACAGCTTGATGGTGTGGGACGAGCACTTCAAGACCATGCTGCTGCTGCTCTTGGAGACGCTGGGAGACAAAGACGTGAGGACTCGGCCGCCGACTGATTTCTGACCTGTTTGACGGCGCTGGTTCTAACCCGCCCCTCCCCCATCCTATCCTCTCCAGCACACGATCCGGGCGCTGGCCCTACGAGTCCTGAAAGAGATCCTGAGGAACCAGCCGGCTCGCTTCAAGAACTACGCCGAGTTGACCATCATGAAGACGCTGGAGGCTCACAAAGACTCGCACAAGGAGGTGATGAGGTTCTCTCTGGGCTCCGGTGTTGGACTCTCCTCCCGATCGCTCCTCACCCTGTTTGTCCTGCAGGTGGTACGGGCGGCCGAGGAGGCAGCTTCCACGTTGGCGGGCTCCATCCACCCGGAGCAGTGCATCAAGGTCCTTTGCCCCATTGTGCAGACGGCAGACTATCCCATCAACCTGGCTGCTATCAAGATGCAGACCAGAGCCATCGAGCGCATCAGCAAGGAGCCGTTGCATCAGCTGCTGCCGGACATCATCCCGGGCCTGCTGCAGGTGCTACGCCGCGCTCGGCAACAAGCGCTCAAGCGAGCACATGCGATAAAAAGTCGATGCAGACGTGTGTTTCAGCCTTCTGCGTTCAAAACTCTCCATTCACACACACATATTTACTGTTTGGTTCAAAACTGACCCCTTTTAACACTTGAAAACGGGTCAATTTTGACCCAAACACAAGGTTAAACCGGGTCAAACTTTGTCCAATCAGGGACTTTGATTTGGTACCGAGTTAATTCATGGAATTTCCAACCGTTTAAAAAATGATAATTGAGGAGAAATTATTAATTGCAGTTTGCGCTTGGACGAAATTACGTAAATTACATTAAGTCTTTCATCCAGAAGGGCATGAAAGTGTTTAGTCAGCCACCATTTGTGCAACTTCTCCCACTTAAAATGATGAGAGAGGCCTGTCATTTGCATTTTAGGTAAACCTCAACCATGAGAGACAAAATGAGAAAAAAACATAAAATCACATTGTCTGATTTTTAAAGAATTAATGAATACATTATGGTGGAAACATAAGTATTTGGTCACAGATTTCTGGCTCTCATAGACCTGTAAATTCTTAAGTATAAAGATCATCTGTCCTCCACTCGTTACCTGTATTAATGACACCTGTTTGAACTCGATATCTAAATAAAAGACACCTGTCCACAACCTCAAACAGTCGTACTGCAAACTCCACTGAACCAAAGAGCTATCATAGGACACCAGAAACAACATTACTGACCTGCACCAGATGGGAAGACTGAATCTGCAATAAGTAAGCAGATTAGTGTGAAGAAATCAACTGTGGTAGCAAATATTAGGAAATGGAAGACATATATATGGTAATAAATAAGTATTTTGTCAATAACAAAAGTTCATCTCAATACTTTGTTATATACCCGTTGTTGTCACTGACAGCAGTTAAAAGGTATTCTGTAAGTCTTCACAAGGTTTTCACAAACTGTTGGTGGTATGTTGGTCCATTCCTCCATACAGATCTCCTCTAGAGCAGTGATGTTTTGGAACTGTCGCTGGGCAACACAGTCTTTTAACTCTCATCAAAGGTATTTCTAAAGGTAGAGATCTGGAGACTGGCTAAGCCACACCTGGACCTTGAAATCTCGCCAAATGGAGGGATTTTATCAGTGGTCTTGTATGCCTACTATTTTCTAAAAATTGGATTATTCATCCCAAGCTGCTTACCTATTGCAGATTCTGTCTTCCCAGTCTGGTGCAGGTCAACAATGTTGCTTCTGGTGTCCTGAGAAAGCTCTTTGGCATTGCATGTCTTCCATTTTCTACGTTGATTTCTTTACACCAAGCTGCTTACCTATTCCAGATTCAGTCTTCCCAGCCTGGTGTAGGTAAACAATTTTGTTTCTGGTGTCCCGAGACAGCTGTTTGGTTTTGTATGTCTTCCATTTCCTAATGATTCTTCCCACAGTTGATTTCTTTAGACCAAGCTATTTATCTATAGCAGATTCAGTCCTCCCAACGTGGAGCAGGTCAAGAATTTTGTCTCTGGTGTCCTGTGATAGCTCTTTGGTCTTGGCCATACAGTGGAATTTGGAGTGTGACTGTTTGAGGTTGTGAACAGGTGTTTTTCTATAAATAGCGAGTTCCAACAGGTGCTATTAATACAGGTAACAAGTGGAAGACAGAGGGTCATCTTACAGAAGAAATCTTTGTTCGTTAATGACCAAATACTAGTTTCCACCATAATTTGAAAATAAGTTATTTGAAAATCAAACAATGTGGTTTTCTGGATTTTTTCCCCTCATTTTGTCTCCCATAGTTGAGATATACATAAAATGAAAATGATCTCTGAAAAGTGTTCGTCTGCTCTGTTGCAGGGTTACGACAACACAGAGAGCAGCGTGAGGAAAGCCAGCGTCTTCTGCCTGGTGGCCATCTACTCCGTGATCGGAGAGGAGCTCAAACCGTACCTGGCTCAGCTCACCGGCAGCAAGGTTCCCGCCCCCTCCTCTCAGAACCACCTTTCCTGGTTGGATTCCTCCCTAACTTTGCTGTTTTCTGCAGATGAAGCTCCTCAACCTTTACATCAAGCGGGCGCAGACCTCCACCAGCAACAGCAGCAGCTCTTCCGACATCTCCTCCTACTGACCTCCAGCTTCCTCGTCCCGACCCAGATAAGGATTAAAGAGTTTCTCCATAGAACCGGGCCTCAGAGACCATCGTACTATACAGCTCCTCATGCTTCAGCGGCTCCTCACCTCCATCAAGCTGATTTTTAGAGTCATCAGCCTTAAAACTTTCTGTCGATATACGACGGAACTGAAAGTAGAGTTAGAGGCCGCGTGCCTGAAGATCTCCTCCACCTCTCCTCTTCCAGAGTCCTCATAGGGATCCCACGCCAAGAGTCCAGATGAAGAGGAGAAGAACCGCGCTTATCAGTATTTTCCTTTGTAGAACCATTTCTGATTCTCTTTTCAGTGCAAACGTTTGCTTTGACACTCCGAACCTTACAGTGGAAAAGGTGCAGAACTGCTGCCGCCGTCCCCATCCGGGATTGGAAGAAGAATCCGGGAGGAAGCGGCTCTGCGGGGGAAGATGAAACCAAACCAGGAGGAGAGTAGGTTCATCTCCAGTTTCCAGCAGATCATTTGGCTGGCCAATGATTCCGAGCACTACAAATGTATTTTAAGAACAAATATGTATGTATTTTAGTTTAGGCCCAAGAACCAGCAGAATGTTATTTTGCTACGAAAATCTGTTCTCACATGTGAAGAAGAGATTTCAGCCTGTGTGACACTCATTCAGTTTTAGTCCAACTGGAACGTCAGAACACTTTTTTTACTGTTTGTCAAAGACGTCATTCCAAATGTACGACAGAGTATTACGACCACCTTAGAATAAAGTAAGAATAGAACTGTAAAAATACGAGGAAAAAGTTGTCAAATTGTGAGACAAAAATCCCAATTTTATAAAAAACTCAGAACTGTGAGAAAAAGTTTTTCTTTTACAAGAATAAAGCTGTAATTTTAAAATAAATAAATCTTAAAATTATAAGAAAAAGGTCGTAAATTAACAAGAATGAAGTCGTAAGAATATGAAGAAAAAAGTGGCCATTTTACAAAAATTGAGTCTTAAAATAATGTGAAAAAAATTATAATTTTGTGAGAATAAATTTGAAAAATTCTGAGACAAAAATCATAATTTTATGAGAATAAACTTATAAAATTTTGAGAAAAAAAATTGTAAATTTCATTAGAACAAACTCCGAAATGTGAGAAAAAGTATTTATTTACATGATTAAAGTTGTAATATTATGAGGAAAAAAGCTGTAATTTTACAAGAATTAGGTCTTAAAATTATGAGAAAATTTTACGAGAATAAAGTTTTAAACTTATGGGACAAAAGTCATAATTTTTTAAGAATAAAATTGTGAAAAAAAAATCGTATAAATGTATGACTTCATTCTTGTGCGATTGTGACTTTTATCTCATAATTTTACGACACTGTTATTTGAAAAGTTATGACTTTTTTTCTCATAAATTTACGACTTTATTCTCGTAAAATTTAAACTTCTTTCCCATAAATTTATGACTATATTCTTGTAAAATTGTAATGTTTTTTTTCATAAATTTATGACTTTTATTTAATAATTTTATGGTATTACTTTTGTAAAATTTCATTTTTTTTTCCTTACACATTTTTACTTTATTTTTGTAAAATTGCGACTTGTCTCTTATCAATTTACGACTTTACTCTTGTAAGATTGCGACTTTTATCTCATTATTTTTACAACATCATTTCATTATTTATTTTTATGGTGGCCCTAATTCTCTGTCGTATAAATGTCATCATTCCAGGTCAAAGATTTTATCGATAATCTGACGAAAAACAAAACCATGAAAAAATCCACAATCATTAAACTTACTGCAAACATTCATTCCAAATATTAACACTCAACGTAACTTAAAACGTCTTTTTTAAAGGTTTCCCCACAAAAAAACACTCACATTTTCCGTCTAAATTCTACATCCTAATGTTCCTTTTCCAGTTTTTTTGTAAATAGTCCTAAAATATTTAAGTGCTTGCTAACTTTTTTGGAGGTTTGTTTTAAACTTCTATCCACTGAAATGCTTTTGAAGTTTAAATCAGTTTGAATTGGTGTCGGCCAATCAAATGTAAGAGGAAGATAAAGGGGGCGTGTCTTTTTTTAGCTCTTTGTTCGGGGAGCCAAACATGCTTTTTAATTTATTTTCAATGCTTTGTCGACTCCTTAAAAAAAAAAAAAAGAGAGAATGTCAGCAGTGAAGGATTTATTTGAGTTGTTTCTGAAACAGTTGAACCGCCCGGCGTCACACAGCTGGAGGTCTTCGTCTATGCACATTTCAGACTGAAAGAGCTGTCGTAAACTGGGGGGAGGGGCAATCACCGCAACCACTTGAAGTACGGAGAAAGTTTGGAGCTAAAATGTCGTCTGTTGAGTCGAGACTGCCGTGACGCCTGAACTCGGTTCTCCTGAACGTCCAACAATCACTTTGTTTCTCATCCGCTGATGCCGATTTGTTTAAAAAAAATCTGTTCATGAATGTAAGCCACTTTGAGACCTCCAAAATGTGAAGTAGTTCTAAAACAAAACGACATTTCTCCGTAATGAACCATGCGACTCCTCCACCCATCCACGCGTCTCCTTCCAGAGTTCAGCAATAAACGCGTTTTACGCAGAAACACTGAAACCTTTCCGTCGCTTCGCTTCATCTTTTTCAGAGCGCCTGTTCTGTTTCACGGAGATGTTACTGCTGCTTATTCGAATACTAACAGATGCACCCAAATACTCCAGTCTCAAAATGGTGAAGAGAAGTTCAGGAAAAAGAAAAACGAGGGAATCGACCATTGAAAAACATCGGAATATGCTAGCTAACGGCAGTTGGACAAGTTATTTCAAATTTTAACGATCAGTCATAACTTGTTTTGACTTTATAATGCAGTAGTAGATGCTGGCATCTACTTACCACAGAAACATGACATGTACGGAAAGCAAAAGTGGACAAAATTTGGAAAACAAATGGCATAGAAAAGTAAAAAAATAAGGGGGGAAAACGAGGGAATATTAGCTAACATGTTAGCAAAAGCAAATCAAAGTAAGTTAATTCAAATTGGGAATAAAATTTATAATCTTTATATTGCATCACTAAATGCTATAATATACAGAAAGCAAACGTTGACCAAATTTTGGAACTAATGGCTTAGAAATTGTAGAAAAGTTAAGAAAAAGAAAAGAAAAATGAGGGAATATTAGCTAACATGTTATAGAAGTTAATTTAAATTGGGATTAAAATGTATAGGCTTTATATAGCATCAGTAGATACTGACAGCAAGAAATGTACGGAAAGCAAAAGTGGACAAAAATTTGGATCAAACGGCGTAGGAATTGTAGAAAAGTAAAAAATGGAAAAAAAATAAGTGAATATTAGCTGACATGTTAGCAAATTAAATCAAATAAGTTAAATCAAATTGGGGTTAAAACGTATAGGCTTTATATAGCATCAGTAGATGTACGGAAATGCAAAAATTGTCAAAATTATGGAACAAATCTCATAGAAATTCTAGAAAAGTTAAGAAAAGGAAAAAGGAGATAATAGTAGCTAACATGTTAGCTAAATTAATTCAAATTGGGATTAAAATTTTTGTTGCGTCATTAGATGTTGACAGCTAGAAAAGTACGGAAAGCAAAAGAGGACAAAATCTTGGTACAACAGCATTGGAATTGTAGAAAAGTTAAAAATGGGAAAAAAATGAGGGAGTATTAGCTAACATGTTAGCAAAAGGAAATCAAATTAATTTAATTCAAATAGGGATTGTATCTTATGTCTGTAAACTTTATAATGCATCAGTAGATGCTGACAACAAGAAATGTACGGTAAGCCAAATCGGTCAAAACAATTGTATGGAAAACCAAATTGGTCAAAACATTTTTTTTTTAAATCATGCATTTTTTTTTCTTTTTTACTTTTCCACTGGTTCATCATGCGATTCCCTCATTTTTCCCCTTTTTCTTTGATATTGTTCTCTTCTGGTCACATGAACACACAACGAACCTTTATGACTGATTTCAGAACTGTTAACGTCCCCGGGCGGCTTGAACTTTGCCAGTGCTAAACTAAACTGGCACACAACGAGAGTCCAAACCAGCTGGAGGAAAATAAAGACAAAGATGAAGGACATATTTAGGAAAAATTTCTTTTTTTAATTTTTCTTTAGAGACCAACAAACCAAAATTTTGACCAGAAACATGAAGATCATCAACGAAAAGCAGCCGGCTGCTTGGTTAGAATCATTTTGAATTAGCTGGTATTATTTAAGGACACTGAAGAAGGCAGTTTCCAACACTTTCAGGCCTTACCTGAACGCATCGTGGGGTCAAGTGCACTGTAGCAGAACCTGTGTTTTTTTTTTTTTTGTTTCCTTTTATGGGCTGAATGTCCGGAACCAGAGAGGGCCTCGAACCACAAACGTCCCTTTACCTGCTGTGGGAATCGAACCCACGGCACAGAGAACTCTGTCTGCATGTTTGCATCACAGAAACCATGTTTTGAGCTGCGTTACTGTCAACTAAAAACAAAAACAAAAAAAACAAAAAAATGTGTTTGTGGTTCCCTGACTGTGCCTAAGAGTTCCTGGAAATCTATCTCTGTCCACCACTAACCTGAACTAACTAACCTGCAACGCTTCTTAAGGTGGACTGAACACGTCGTCCACTGAGGCCTCACTGTGCATGGCTCCTGTTCTAGAGGGTTAGTTTCATTTCATGCCTCACTATATTTATACCTGTATGACTGTACATATTTACATGTTTGGGTATTTCACCTTATTAGACTTTGCAGAACTTGAAATAAACTATCAGACTTCTTTTCTCTGGTCTTTTTTTTATCCTACATACCTTTTGTTAATATTTGGAGATAAGGTTACCTTAAATTTAAAGGCAAAGAAATTATTTTAATTCTATAATTTAAGTTTCTATACCTATTTTTTTCTTTACAATCCAAATGTATGTTTTTTTACTTGAAAAATATTAAAAAATAAACGTTTTATATCTGAATACAGTTTAAATGCAAAATTATTCATGGTAAATCATATTCACACGTGTCTAAAATAGGATTAAAATTCATGTTTTCCATATTTCAATGCAAACAGTCAGATTTTGATTTTCGCTCAAGAAACTACGGCATCCTCTAAGTGCCAAATCTTTTAAGCATTTAAGTAAAACGTCATGTGTGTTAATGAAAAGAAGAAATTGCAAAATTAAAATCTCAACACATTTATGAAATAAAATGCTCACATGAGATAAAAAAAATGTTTTATGCATGTGTGTAGGTTAGAACTACATTTCCCATGATGCCCTGTAAACACAGTTTTAGTTGTTTACTATTAAAACCCTGAATAAGTGTCATCAGTAAATGAATTCCACAAAATTTTAATTCTATTTACTTTAGTGACATCAGAGAACTTAAAAACAGATCAGTTTAAGGCTGAAAAATGTGATGTTATATCAAAAGATTATTCAATTTTTTTTATTATTTAAGAGCTTTTAAAATGTAATATAATTTAGAATTGTTTTAATTTAGTTGTTTTTCCTCAATTCAAAGACATTTTTTGACATTTCATCTTTTGAGTTTGAAGTTGTATGAATGAATTTGATTGAAATAGAATGTAATTTGTCTTTTTCCCAAGAAAAAAAAACTAATTTAATTTTATTTCATTTCCGGATGGTATTTCTGACTACAAAGAAGTTTTTTTTTTTTAATTTAAGAAAATATAACAAAAAAACTTCATAAAGTTTTTTTTTCTTGTAGCTACCATATCTGACCAGCAGGGGGAGTTGTCCTCATTTATTTGTAGACAAGGTTAGTTCTTCAGAGTTCAGCTTTTGAAACAGGATGCTGGTGGGTGACCTCTGACCTTTGACCTGGTCGACCATGATGGTGGCAGGTAAACATCGCCACAAAACCAGAATGTATCTCTTATTGTGAATGAATATAAAAAGATATCTGAAAATCTTTAAACATAAAAAAGCTTTTAGGTAAATGAAAATGTGACATTTAAACATGAAAGATAATTTATTCTTAATGTGTCTAGGATTAGGAATGAAGATTACAATAATCCTGTCAGCAATTCAATCCACAATGGAATGAATTACTGGTGAATTCTTTGACGTAATCTGCAATTTTTCTTAAAAATGTGCCAATAAAAGTAACAAAAAATGACATTACATTACAATAAATACATGAATAATATTTTTTTTTTCTCTTTCTTTACCTCTGGTTGTCTTATTTAACTCACTAAACCCCAAACAAGTTTAATCTGTGAAGCTCATCTCTGGAACACAAAGGAGACTCTTGTCTCTGCATGAAAATCTGTCTTTTAACTTACTGGAAAATATTCCTGTTTTCATTGTTTCTGCTGTGACTCATCCTCCTTGAACCCGCACTTATGGATTTCACTATTCTGCTTTGAACAAAAAAAACCTCCAGATTCTTCACAAAGGACATGAGATTAGCAGAAAGCTTGAAGACGATGATGAAAGAAGCGGCTCGTAACCTTCAGGCGACAGAAGACTTCCTATTGTTAAGATCCTTCTGTTAGCCAGCTAAAATACTAGCTAAATGGGAAGGTAAGTTTATTCGTGTAGCACATTTCATGTACAGAGAAAATTCAAAGTGCTTTTCATAAAACATTAAAAGAAACAATCAAAAGAAATAGTCTTTAACCTGGATTTAAATATACTGAGTGTTTGAGTTGATCTAAGGTTTTCTAGAAGTCTGTTCCTGATCTGGAATGGCAAATTAGCCTAAAAAACAAACAAAAAAACTTAGGTTAGCCAAAACAGCTAGCTAAACTTTAAAACATCCTAAAAAAAATTAAAAAGAAAAGCCTAAATTAGTCAAAACGGCTCGCATGTAGCTCAAATATTAGCTAAACTTCAAAATAGCCTAAAAAAACAGAAAAAAATGTAATTTAGCCAAAACAGCTAACATGTTGCTGAAATATTAGTTAAACTCCAAATGGACTAAAGGAAAACAAAACAAAAAAAGCTTAAATTAGCTAAAACAGCTAGCATGTAGCTGAAATATTAGCTAAACTCAAAAATAGCCTAAAAAAATCTTAGTAAATGCCAAAATAGTCCAAAAACTGAAACTTTTTAACATAATCATGAATGATAGAAAGTCAGATACATTATTCCAGAATGAATCAACTTAAACCTTAAATTACTTTCATTATTTTACTTTTCATAAAAATATATTTTATCAATATTATACATTAATAACAATAAAATATAATCACCTGGAGGGCCAGATTTGATTAATTATTTCATAGGTTGATATATAATAACTAACTCTAAACATGATAAAGGACAGAAAAATAAAAAATATTTACATTAAACATTTAAAATGTGACTTTATTGTGAAAATTTCTATTTTTTTCCTGTGAATCTGCATTTTATTCTGAAAATACTTTTCCAAATAGTATTCATTTTCACGATTCCTAAATAAACTAAAAGGTTAC
>NC_050513.1:16133105-16140295 GCF_002922805.2 Oryzias melastigma | reverse complement strand
GGGGGCTCCCAGGAGCCGGTGAGGGGAGAGCGGGGTTGTGTCGGGCCGGGGCAGAGGCCGGTGGAGTGGTGCTGGTGGGGGGGCCCGTTTGGAGGAGGTTCATCAGCTGGTTCTGGTCCTCCTCGGTGCCTGTCACTCCTCCTGTCACCACGGCCTGAAAACCTCAGACTTCTGATCACAAACGTTCGTCTCTGATGAACCCAAACCGACCGAACTAAAACTCAAAATAAAAACAGAAAAATTGTAGAAAAGTTCTTTTTTATTGGTAAAAACATGAATAAAATCTTTAGCATTCCCTTCACTGCTGGAACAGACATGAGGGTTCGGATCAGAACCAAGAAATGTGGCCTCACTCAACCAACACTAAATATTTCTGGAAGATATTGAAGAAAACGTTCACTTTTAAAGATAACATTTTTGTAAAAATATTAAAATAATAAAAATATATATATATCCATGTATCAAATTCTGAATGATAGAATATTTAACTTCTTCATTAATTAAAAGATTTCAGAACTTTAGCAAGTCTCTGTTTTGATTGGTCCAAAACTTTATTATCCAGTTTGAGATGAAACAAAACTTTATTATCCAGTTTGAGATGAAACAAAACTTTATTATCCACTTTGAGATTAAACAAAACTTTATCAAGTTTGAACTGAAACAAAACTTTATTATCCAGTTTAAGCTGAAACAAAACTTTATTATCCAGTTTGAGATCAAACAAAATTTTTTATTATCCAGTTTGAGATGAAACAAAACTTTATTATCCAGTTAGAGATGAAACAAAACTTTATTATCCAGTTTGAGATCAAACAAAATTTTTATTATCCAGTTTGAGATGAAACAAAACTTTATTATCCAGTTTGAGATTAAACAAAACTTTATTATCCAGTTTGAGATAAAACAAAACTTTATTATACAGTTTGAGATGAAACAAACCTTACTATACAGTTTGAACTGAAACAAAACTTTATTATCCAGTTTGAGATGAAACAAAACTTTATTATCCAGTTTGAGATTAAACAAAACTTTATTATCCAGTTTGAGATGAAACAAAACTTTATTATCCAGTTTGAGATGAAACAAAACTTTATTACCCAGTTTGAGATGGAAACAAAACTTTATTATCAAGTTTGAATTTAGACAAAACCTTATTATACAGTTTAGAAGAAACATAACTTTATTATCTAGTTTAAGTGTTTAAAAAAACTTTATTATCCAGTTTAAACTGAAACAAAACTTTATTATCCAGTTTGAATTTAGACAAAACTTTATTATCAAGTTTGAACTTAGACAAAACTTTATTATCCAGTTTTAGAAGAAACATAACTTTATTATCTAGCTTAAGTTTAAAAAAAAAACTTTACTATCCAGTTTAAACTGAAACAAAACTTTATTATCCAGTTTGTCTAAGACAAAACTTTATAACCCAATTTGAGCCCAAATAAAACTTTATTATCCAGTTTGTCATATAACAAAACTTTTCAACCCAGTTTAAGCAAGAAAACCAAACTTTATTATCCAGTTTGATCCAAAACAAAACTTCGGTTTTAAGTTTGAGCTACAACACAACTTTACAATCAGTTTCAGCTAAAAAAAACCCCGTTGTTTTCAAGTTTTATCCAAAACAAAACTTTATTGTCCAAATGGAACTAAAATAAAACATTATTTTTAATGTTTAGCTAAAAACAAAACTTGAATTTTAAGATTTAGCTAAAAAAAACTTTATTATCCAGTTTGAGCTACAACAAAACCTTATTATATTTATATATATTTTGAAATATAGAATTTCAAGTGTTTTGATCTTAAAAATACAATTTTTAAAAAATTGTAAAAATACTCAGCTTACCACAATGCAAAATATTCTTTTTTATCTCCAAATGGTTAAATCACTCATTTTTTTCGTCCTGCATTTCTACATGATTTAATCCTATAGGTTCTTTAGTTGATCTAAAAAATAACATTAATCTTCAACTTGAGCCTAAAAAAACATTAAAATTCCAACTTCTTGAGCAGATTCCCTCGAAATAGAGCAGTCAAATTTCTGTTTCTTTAAGCCTATGTTTTTTTGTTTAGTTGTTTCTTCAGGAAAACATTTTCCACAATTAAATTTCTCAAAAGAATGTCCTCCCAATAAAAATGATCAAATGAAGAACTTTGCTGGAACGCTGTCTTCACTCCAGCCCGTCTCACGAGAACGTTTCAGAATCAAACTTCAGACCTGTGACGTTTTCCTCCAGCTTTGAATGATTTTAGATTTTAGATCACACACCAGAACTCCAAACGGACACCACGTGACAGTGGTGGGGAAGGTCACCGATGGGGGTCAAGGGCAGAAGGAGTCCTTGAAGGTGGACTGTGGAGCCGCCGCCGCCACCCTCCGTCCCTTTCATCCGCCATTAATGCAAATTATGCTGTGATAATTTAATAACGGGGCCAGCCTGATGTGTCCTTTTTATTCCAATCATCATCAGGCGGGGGGTGGGGGGGTAGCTGCGCTCCATCATGGCAGAATAAACACCATCCATCATCCTCAATGATTAGCCGCTGACAGGTGGAGTTGCGCTCTGCATAATGCGGCGCTGCGGCAGGACAGGAACTCCTCTGCCGCTCTGGCTTCACTCTGGGGGGCTTAATGCCCCCTCTTATACCCCCCTGGGTTCCTGCAGGGTGGCTTGAGTGGGCAGAGACCTGTTTGTCCAGAGAAATGCAGGAATCAGGGCCTCCGACCTGCAGAGGAAGGCAACGGCGTGGCGTGTGACGTGAGGCGGGGCCTCCTCGTCCTCCTGCTGCAGGAGGCAGACATGTTTGTGATCCTCGCAGAGGAAGTTGCATCAGGTGGTGAATGTTTGATGCTGGGAGCTCAGCGTGTTCTCAACCCTAAAGCGGCATTTCATCTTCCAAATCTGCAGAGAAATCACATATTTATGCTTGTTTCTGCTCAGAGGCAACAAAAAAAGAGCGAAGGGGGCGGAGTCAGGAGCGTATCCGCAAACATCTAAATCAGGAGTTCAGATCGTCCTCCTCCTCCTGATGAGGAGGTGAGGGTTTAATGAGGCCCTCCACCCTCGGAGACTCCAGGGGGCGCAGACCTGCGGGTCCTGCGAGCGAGGAGGTGGCGGCGCTGACCTCCCTCAGCTGCTTCCTGTAACACCTTCCTGCCACCCCTCAGCTGCAGGACGGAGGCGAAAGTTAAGCAGAAACGTCTAGAATACGTGATTATCAACAGGAATGGAAAAACAAACTTTAGTTTATTGTTTTTATGGAACGTTTTAATTGATAAATCTGTTTAAAAACTCAATGTTAAGACAGTAAAGGACCTTTGTTTCTGGAAAAATGATCAATAAAGTTTTCAATAGCAAAATAATCTGAGTTTTAATATTATAATATAAATATAAATTAAATATAAATAAATAAATATACATAAATAAAATATATATAAATATATTATATATGTGTGTATACAGTATATATATATATAATATAAATATTTTAAAAATATATATATAAATTAGAATTAAGACCATTTTTCAGACTACTATGGCAGATTTTTTTTGCTTTTTTAAAGAAAGAAATTAAAATTTTAATAATTTTTTTACTTATTTTATTCACTGTTTTTAAAGTAAATAAAAGAGAAAAAAATATGACTGAAGCACAAATTTTAGGACCTATTAATTAATACATTTGATACAACAACATGACTCCACTTGAGAATTACACTTTTTTTTATTGTTTTAATGCAGTTAACAACATTTTTGTTTTAGTTGAATGTATGGATGAAAAAAGGGCAAAAAACATACATTTTTCTTTATTCTGTTTATTTTTACTTTTTGCTGCATAAGGTGTATTGTATTGTTTTAATGAATACGTTAAAAAATATAAGAAAAAAAATAAACAGAAGGAAATTAAAATTGTTCACAAAAAAAATTTGAGATATTTATTGTTCCATGCTCTGTTATGTTATAAACACAGGTGAAAAGCTACTTGTAGATTCAATAGAAAAGCAAGAAAACACTGAAATCTTTACCAAAAAGTACATATATTTATGTTTAAGGACTGGAAAAAGTTACAGGAAGTTTTTTGTTGAGAAGAATTTATGACTTATTTACCATCTCCTCTGTATTTGAATACTTTCAAGAGTATCTTTCCTTGAAGTTCCACTTCAATCAACCATTTTAACTATTATTTTGTCGTTTTTAGCCAAAACTCAAAAAGCCCGTGTTGTTTTCTAGGACATAGTTTTTGCAGTTGTTAGTGCGGAGCAACTCTGCTCCACTCACCGTAATCCGTCTGTTTATGTGCTCTCCAGCTAGCTTACAGCCACCCGCAGCCCCAAGCTAACATTAGCTTAGCAAAAACCACCAAAATAGATATAAATAAATAAATATGAGAGCAACGGGAGTTCATTAGAAACTTGCTACTGAGTTGTGGGTTGGACCGTTGGCGTGAAGCAACCTTGTCATCTGTCTGTTTACATGTTCTCCTGCTAGCTTACAGCCCCAAGCTAACATTAGTTAATAGATAAATAAAAATAAATAAGTTTGAGTTCATTAGAAACTTCTGCTAGCTTACAGCCTCTCACAACTCCAAGCTAACATTAGCATAGCAAAGACGTCAGTTTGCCCTCTACTGGTGGAGCTGGGTACTACAGACATGGTGAACAACATGGCCGACTCCACTGCTGGTTGCAGTGAGTTCCTTGGAAAAAAGAGGCTGTGTGGGACGGAGTCAGGTGAGTTTGACGCTGAACAAAAGTGACCCGGCGCATTGTTCGCACTGCACGATGGTGTAGCGGTTAGCGCTCTCACCTCACCGGAACAGGTCGTGGTTCAAATCCCGGCTGGGTTCTCTCTGTGTGGAGTTAGCATGTCCAAAAACCTGCTCGATGGGGGACAACGGAGTCAACATCTCAATTATCTTACATGTCTCAAATTTGACCCTCTCATTTTTAACACGTTGTAAATGTATTCTAAAGACTTATTTATCAACAAATTCTGGATTTTTTTCAATTCAGTAAGTAGTCGTTTCAAAAATGAATGACAAAAGATGAGTTTTTCTCTCTATAAAGTTTTGAAAATTAGCTACTCTTTTTCCCGCCAAAAGTGTTTTTGAGATTTCATGGAGGCAGCCATTTTGAAATGAGCAGCAAAAGCCCTTCCACTGCCCCTAGTGGACTGATGATGAACTACAGCACAGAAAACATGGACCAAGTTGTATCAAATGGGTTTTTTTAAGGAAAGTTTAAATGGACGATGATGATACGAATGGTTATACGGGGTAAGATGTCACCCTAAAGTTTCAACTTTCTGTCATATTAATGCAGAAAAGTGACATCAACAGCGATGAAGCACACCTGCAAACCAAAGAAATCCTGTTTAAATCTGTATGTTCTTTTTCCTTGAGTCGGAGCCCGTCCAAACAGTGCGTGTGCGCGTGCACGTGTAGCTTGTATGCTAATGAGGTTGGGGCTTGCCTGCAATCCTAATGAGCGTGGCTGCTTTGTAAACGCCCCGTGTTGTTTTTCTGCGTGATGAGTTGTTAATCGGAGTCCCTCCAACAGATGGCATGTTGCTGGAAAACAGATGTTATTTTGAACGCCGCTCCGCATGAATATTAATGGCGTTTTTAGTTCATGACACGGAGGCCTCGCTCGCGCTCCAACAAGCTCTGGAGCTGCAGCGAAAAGTGCGACAAAGTGCACGACTCCTTCTTCAGCTTTGAACTTTTAAAAGCTTACAAAACGTGTGGATGAAAAAGATGTCAGCTTCACTTTGAAAGGCTGAGAAGAGCAGGATGTAAGGAAACTGCAAATGTAGATTAAATACTTGTATGTCTTTAGACTTTTTATTATTATTCCCAGTTTAATTTAACAAATATTTATTTAAAATAAAATAAGCAATTTTTCAAAGTAGTGATTTATGATTAAATTACTGATTGTGATTGAAATAAACTTGAAATTCTTCTTTCCTTCTCTGTCTTTGAGCCAAAATTTCACCTTTGCCACATAACCGAAAAAAAAAAAAAAACACAAAAATGTGCACACACTTAGAACTCGGTGAAAACGAAAAATACTAAATAATAATAATAATAATAATAAAGAGATTAAAGAAAAAAATGAATTTTGGACATAATGAATGACCCGCTCCAAAAAGAGATGTCATTTACAAAAATGAATGGGAGTCAAAATCTCTTCCGTAGCTCAAAAACTATTTAAAAATCTACAGACAAAACAAAAAGACACATATCAGGGATTTCCACTGGAAGTTTTGAAATTATTATGGGGTGGCCACATGATCTATGACTTGGTGGCAATTTGAAATTGAGCAATTTTCACATTTTTAAACTCCTCCAAGGGATTTCCATCTATAGCCTCCTAACTCCTGGAGCCTCACAGAGAGGCTACTGTTGGAATTATAAGTTGTACATCTTGCGAAGTGTTAGCGAGGCTTGCTTAAAAAAGGACGTTTCCTTGTTGTTCGCAAACTTTTTACCGTCATTTTGTGTAAGTTTAATATATGAATCCCTGGTTCAAGCTGAACAAAAGGATATAACATACAATGTGACTATATAAGGAATCTGGGCGTCATCCACCTAAAACCTCCGTTGCCAAGGAAATCCCAAAATTTACTTTTGCTGATTCTTCTAAAAATTACATTGACATGTTCGTCACTCCAAGGCGATAAAAAAATAGAATGGTTGCTATGGTGATAAATTTAACTGAATTTTTTTATTGAGACCTTACTCTTTTGGCCTCAGTAAAAATCAGTTTGTGCTGTTGGTTCCTTTTTGGGGACGCAAAAACAAAAGTTGCCTAATTTTCTGTCCTAACTAGTTGTTTTATAGTAGATAAATGGCAAATGGGGACTATAAAAGATGGCTTTCAACAAAGTTTTAAACTAAAACTTGAAGCCAAAGACTGCAGATTTGACTTCATCTTGCAAAATGGGACATCTAAAGTCTGTGTTTAAGAGTCCGTCTGCATGTTCTGATAGTTCATCAGTCACATGATGATGTCTTTATGAATCGAAAAATAGTATGAATGAGCAAAAAGTCATTTCTAGTGAAAACTGAAGACTATTTTTTAAACTTAATGAATTTTCATGAATGTTTGCACGCAAAAAAACAACCTTTGAACACCATACGTAATAGAAATAACCATAACGTTGATGCACCAGCTATAAATCTGCAGG
>NC_050513.1:16114848-16133066 GCF_002922805.2 Oryzias melastigma | reverse complement strand
GGTGTCATCTGTTTTAAAATTAAAATCTGGGCTGCGGCTTGTTAAATCACCAAACCGCTGTTTGTCCTTTCAGACCTCACTGGTTAATATTAAGCAGAGGCTCTGCTCCTGCCAGGAAGGTGGCCATATTGAAATGAGGAGCCGGACCTTTAATAATGTAGGGGACCCTCATGGTTGCTCGGGGAATCTGTATGTGAGGAGCCCCGAGGTGATCCGCATCAACCCCACAGAGTCCCTAAACTTCGCTTAAGTTTCTTCAGGAGCAGAAGTTGGAGGTTTCTCCAGAACAACCTGCGACCTCTGACCTCCCGGCAGCCGGCCTCTTCTGCGGCTCTCTGCGAGACGCCGGCCAGCCTGACGGCTCATCATCTGCCCGCGGACTCAAATGTGGACGGACAGAGCCCTCAGCTGCCAGTCCGACCGCAGGCCCTTTTTGGAAATTGATTCATAAATTAACGCAGCTTCTGCCGGCTGAACTCTGCCGGGAATTCCAGAGGCTTTAATAGAAATGAATGAGGCGGCGGTGGCGAGCGTGATCCATCATCGGTGCTGACACGGCGAGCAGCGGGAGGATCCCGCCTTGTTACGCTGTCACATGTGTGATAATCAGACATTAATACGGAGATGTGCTGCTTTGGAGGGGGGGTGGAGGTCAGCGCAGAGGAAGAGTCTCCTTCATGTCAAACCGTCCTGGTCGTCATAGCGATGAAGACTCTGCTGGAGTTCCTGTCTAACACCTGACTGTTCTTGAAGGGAGGCCTCTGCTTATTAATGCTCACATTCATGTGGACAGACTCAGGTTGATGCTTTAAAAAGGAACATCTGTCAAAAATAATTTTACTGTTGATACATTTATTTAAGAATAAAGCTAAATTTAGGAAACAGTAATATCAATAACTATGTTTATTTAGTTTTTTTGTTGAAATCGGCTTAGACAAATCAAATGTCAGTGTTTTGGAAACAGACTTTCTCCTGATTTGAAGGGTTCCATGGGTTTCATTGTTGGTAAAGTAAAAAAAAAAGGGTTTGACCCATACAAACATCAATATTGGTATTATTATCGGTATCAATACCGATATCAGTATTGGTATTGTTATCAGTATCGATACCAATATCAATATCGGTATTGTTATCGCTATCGATCCCACTATCAATATTGGTATTGTTATCAGTATCGATACCAATATTAATATCGGTATTGTTTTCGGTATCGATACCAATATCAATATAGGTATTGATACTGATATCAATATAGGTATCAATACCAATATTTATATCGGTATTGATACCACTATCAATATCGGTATTGTTATCGGTATCAATACCACTATCATTATCTGTATTGTTATCAGTATCGATACCAATATCAATATCGGTATTGATACCGATATCAATATAGGTATTAGGTAATATCGGTATTGATACCAATTTCATTATTGGTATTGTTATTGGTATCTATTCCGATACCGATACCAATATCTGTATCTACGCTCATATTGGGTATTTTGATATATTGGTATCTGACTTTTTTTTTTTTTTTTTAATCTGACGTCCAATATTGAACTGGTCGTTTTTGACTTGGAGGCAGCCGCACCCCTATGTTCAATATTGTCCTGCATCTGATTGGTTAACCACACACAGGCCGAAGCAAAGCCAATCAGAAAGTGTTTGCAGTTAGGGGGTTGGGGAAGGTTAAATAACAACGGAGAGAGAAGTTTTAGAGGGTGTATGCATCCACGGCCATGTCAATTGTACGTAAACAAAAAAAATCCCCTTAAATTGTATGAAAACATCTCTGGACACAATAATTTAAGCATTTTTTTATGGCATCAAACATTGAAAACTGAAGTTTTTCCATTTACCTTCCCAAAATACATCAGACATGGGGGGCGGTGTTAGAGCCTTAGTCTAAACTGCCCTTATGGGTGGATGCAGATCTGTGGGCCAAATCTGTACAGGTGGCCTGTACAAAATATCGAGTTTTTAGACCATTCAGTGACCTAAAATGGTCATGCACATATATTTTTCTATGGGCAAGCAACAGGTTGTAGCAAATATTGGAGGGTAAGTAAGGGTGAAGTAAATCAGAAACAGGCTTGTTGGATGAATTTTTATTTATTTATTTATTTATATTTTACCCCCCAAATCCCACAGACTGCAAGGGGCTTGTCAGTACTATTCAAGTGATAATGTGATACATATTATACAAAATTGTATTTTATTAATTACAAAAAAATAACTCCATTTGCTTAGGAATGCTTTCTGTTTGCAATTTTCTTACTATTCAGTAATCGATTATTGATGCCTAGAACGGCCAGGAGGGGGCGCGCGGGGCTCGTTTCACTCCTTCGAGAAAATTCTCTCAATGAGGAAACGGCTCGTCGCGTTTTGTTCTTTTCTTTCTCCTTTCAGGTAATAATTCATTTGTTTGGAATATTTCTTGGGTATAAACTGTCAGTTTGTTCCTGAAGTGTCACAAAAATGCTTTTTGGTAGAGTTTATGTTAAGGAGAGGAGAAAAAGAAAACTAGCTTGTTCGGTAATCAAGCACGCGGCTGAATGACGTGCACCTGCCATTTCGTAGATACTGAAATGTTCAGCCTAGCTAACCATAAGCTATGGTAGACAGGTATGGAGCTAAATCGGGGCCAATATTATTTGAAACCCAAATAAATTAAATTGAAAAAAATATATAAATGTACAAAAATTTTTGCTATTCAAAATAAAGTTAGTTATTTTCAGCTTCAAATGTTCTGTTTTTTAGGTTTCAAAAGTCAAAATTTCAATTTCAGTTTCAACTTTTTTTTTTTTTTTAAACGAATCTGAAAGCTTCAGTTACAAAACTTTTGGCCCTGTTGTGGTGCGTTTGGCCGGGGCTAACACAAGGACCAATCAAAATTGATGAGGGTGGTAACTTCAATTCCGGTGCGTTCACTGACTCCGAGAACCGTACTAATTACTGTCAGAATACAGCTGTTTAGTTTGTGCTATCATAGTCTGAAATTGTCTCAGGACGGGTGTAAAAAACAGAGTTTATTGCGCATAAGCCGCGCGTCCAAAACGCTGCTCTAACCTGTTCAAAGCGCCATCTTATTGAGTTAAATACCGGCGTAGAAAACGTCCTTATGTTGGAATAAAATGGCTATGTGCTGGGTCGCCCTTAATAAACCTACAGAACACCATACTAAAACTGCGTAGGGCCAGTAAACATTTTGCATGTGTGGCTTTTCCAGCCCGGTAGCAGGAGTCACGGATCACTCCTGATTGCAGGGTGTGTTTTGGGGTAATTGGGCTGAGGAGGACCTCTACAGAATCAATCGTCCCCGCCCACGTCTCCGTCTGTGGGACCTCGACCTGCAGCTCCCGCGAAGGTGATGGTTGTTCCCATTAAATCAGAGCTCCCTAACATTGGAGCCACACACCAGCGCCTCCCCTCTTTCTCCGCAAACGGTGAATTCGCTGCTCGATAGCTGTCAAACATGTAATCCTGCACGAATGATGCTGGTTTATTTCTTGTGAAGAGTTCCACAAAAACCATTATTTGAAATAGAGCTGTGAACGAAAAAGCCCTGGAGCGAGATCCACACCACTTTGACATTTCACACCAAACCTCTTCCAACTGTAGGTGGCGGTCATGAGCTAGTAAACAGTCGAAGAAGAAAAAGACCTTCCTTCCTGCTAATCTTTAAGGAAATGGCAGGACACAGCTGTGCCTCCATTACTTTGCTTCTCTCTACAACCGTCTAAGGGCCTGTTTAACCCAAAAACCCTCAGCGAGCGTCAAAGACTTTAGGATGTATTGAAATCTGGCTATTGTGTCCAAAGCATTCCTGTCCTGTTTTACAAACCTCAACCACAAGGAAACTGTTGGGGTTAAAGTTGATTCATTAGATTGGCTTACCCCTAAAAAAGCTCCCTTCTCAAATAGGGCAGACTGTTTAAAGCAGCATGGAGGTGTCTGATACTCCTACTGTCAATAGGAAGCATACTTCATGGAAACCGGAGTCAATTCCTCTGATTATTCACCAGCGTTTTGCCTAAACTCCACAATCAAATCAACTTTTTTTGTGATCTTTGACTTCAGATCTACTTCTTGCTCTTTGAATTTAGAATCGGTTGTATAATTCCAGCAATAAATAAATAAATAAAATAAAATTTTAATTTCTTCAAACGGTTGGCCCTAAAAATAAGTTCCTGATTGGTCAACGTTTGACCAGGTTTTTCTATGCATGAATGTTTGTTCGCAGAGCCTGAGAACTGTTGTAAAAACATGAGAGTTTTGAAGGAACAAGCGTTTCCGCTCGTTAACTTTTCATGGAAAGTGGTCTCTTGAACGCTCAACGTAGCTTTACTCTGCTCTAAACTGTCTCTTAGTAAAGTGGTGACCGTGTGGATGCATTTACTGCATGATCAACTGGTGGTTTTCTTGTCACTTTGGTCCCACATGAAACCCTCTAGGAACTATCCTTCCTCGATTCCTTTCACAGCAGCTCATACTTTAAAATTCCTGATTCTGGATCAGGAAGTGTTTTTCCCGACACACTCCCAGTGCCTTCCTTCACCTCTTGAATCTGAACAGGAAACCTGTCTTTCACGTGTCTCCTTCAGTAAACGAATTCTCCTCTGCTCGCCGTCTGAACCTCTCCTCCTCTCCTCGCTGCCTGGATTCTGCCGCCCGAGGCTGTTTTCCCTCCTGCTTCTTATCTCTGAGAGAATAAGGAATTCCGGTGGCAGAAGCAATCACCCCCTGCAGATCAAACACATCCTCGGCTGAATTCCCTGACAGACTAAAATCATTTGTTCCTCTCAGCGGCGCGTCCCTCCAAGCCCCTCGCCGCTGGAAGACGGTTGTTTTATGTGGTCTCAGCAGCCCCCGTCCTCCGGGCCGCTCTGTCAGAGACAATATTGGAGTACAGACGGGCCGGGAGCAGCGGCGCCGCGCGGCCTTTTCCCCTTCTGTTAGCATCCTTTTTCATCAGCTTACAAGGAAAGATTTACATGGTGTCGGAGCCGCTTTACGGAACAGGCGAGACGAGGCGGGAGGGTGGGGGGGTTCAAAGCGGAGAGGTCGTAGAACAAGAAAGGAGCCGGGAAAGTGCGTCGTTGGCACACAGGGCTGCACTCGGCTTCAAAGACAAAAGTTTTCTCGTTGAATAATTGAAACCATCAACACTCTGCTCTCTAGAGGCCGACAACAGACCGCGGACTGAAGGATAATAATATTTACTCAATCGTTGCTGATGGGAGGAGTCAGATCACATGACCTGACCTGACCTTAGTTAGGGTAGACCCCATTGACAGTGATTCAACTGTAAAAAAAAATACAGCCAATGAAGTTCACAGTATAACCAGTAGGGGGCTTTGTAAAAAAAAAAAAGAAAAAAACTACAATATCCCCATTTATTTCAATGTAAAACGACCCACAAAAATAGACTCATTTACTTATATTTATTTTTGTTCCAAATTGTACAATTTGAATATCTAATCAGGATTAATTTTTTTCTACTTTTTTATTTATTTTTTTAATGTAGAAATGGAAGTGGCACTATCATCAGGACCTGCTCATTATATTTGCCTGCTGAGAGTTTTAACCCTATAACATGGAGGTCAAAACGCCCTTTGACGTACCCTAAACCTTTGACCGTTTACGCCACGTCCCAAAGTCAAGGCCCCGGGGGCCGGGTCTGGCCCTCCGAGTAATTCTATCCGGCCCTCCAGATGTTTTTAGTTTATTGATACTAATGACCCAGTTTTATCTTGTGCTTATTTTGACAAAATATATTTTTATGGAGTGTAAAATATTGAAAGTTATTTAGGGTTTAAGATGATTTATTCTGGAATAATATTCCTGCCTTTTTATTATTCATAATTAAGTTAAAAAGTTACAGTTTTAAAGATTAAAAATGTCACTCTGATAGCTTGTTGCACTATTTTGGCATTTTGTAAGATTTTTTTAGGTTATTTTAGTTTAAGTAATATTTTAGCTACATGCTAACTTGGCTAATTTAGGCTTATTTTAAACATTTTTTAGGCTTTTTGAGTTAGGCTAATATTTACGTGCTTGCTTTTTTGGCTAATTTTTTTTTTTTCAGTTTTTTGGCTGTTTTGATATTTAGCTATTTTTCAGCTACATGCTAGCAGTTATGGCTACCTAAGTTTGTTTTCAGTTCTTTAGACTAATTTGGCATCTAACTAATATTTTAGCTAGTTTGCAGCTTCATTGTTTTCAGCTTTAGTAATTGCAGCTATTAGAGTTTTTAGCTATCAATTTCAGCATCTTTAGCAATAAGCACTAGCATCTTCAGGGGTCAAATTCAGTTTACAGCATTCACACTACCATTATCACAGCTAATGCTATATAGCTAGTTCAAAATTATGTTAAAAAGTTATGGTTTTAAAGTTTTAAACATTTAGTTTTGTGAGTGTTCAATAAATGTTAATCCTGTTCGTCCAACGACCTAATGTGTGTTTTTTGGCCCCTTGTGCGATTGAGTTTGACACCCCCGGTTGACGCGATCGATGTGAATCTGGAAATCTGATGCAGAGAAAATTAGATTTGTGCCAATTATTATTATAATTTTTTTTTCTCAGCACGAAGCTGCTTTTCTCTGCTTCTGGATCTGCTGGAATGACGTTAATCACGTAAACGTAACACGGGATCCGGGGGTAGAAAATATGAAGAACTCGTATGACACGTCGGCGTCTCACCTACCGAACCCTTAGTTACCCTTGTGTGCTGTTAAGTGTTTGTTAAGACCTGTTGCTGGAAGCATGCCCATAGGAAGAAATGTTGATGATCATTTTACCTCCACAAGATCGCACGAGCCCTGTGCCGGTTTTCTACCCACACACAGCCCATATCTACTCATAAGGGCAGTTGTGAGTACGGATTTTAGAAGTAGGCTATGCCATAAAATGTACCCTTACTAAAGGCGGTGTAACAGTGACCCTTGTGTTGACGTGTTACCCCTACCATGACAGAGGTGGACATTCATGTTTGCCATGGACACCAGTGAAAATTAAAAAATCATTGAAGGAAAATAGTTCAGTTTGCTGTCTAGTGGGCTCCAGATGAACCCACTCCAAACGTCAACGGGCCTAGGATAGCACAAGGGTTAAGAGATATTTGTTCAAATGCGCACTAAATGCTGTTAGTAAATGTTACGCGCCTCAACGTTTTTATAGTTTACAGTAAAACAATGTATTGCTGGCTGAAAAAAGTTTTGATTTCGACTCTGTCTATTGGGTCTTTTGAGTTTATACCACTGGTATATCCAAAAATTAGCTACGTCTCCATTACACTTGTGCAAAACTATTGAAATTCTAGAAATTTTGAAAAAAAAACAATTTTTTGCAATTACATTTTGACAAACCAAATTATGTTGAGTTATTAAAAAACATGGTGACGAACAATACTTTTTTTATCAAATTTCTAGCGCTCATCATCATTTATCAAAGGAGATACCGGCGTCTTATTCAGGCCATGGAGCTTCGAGCAAGGTGGGACGGATGAAGCAATTTTAGGAAATCATGGTTTCATAGATTTTTTTGAACCATTTAGATTGAGTTTCATAAATATGTAAAAATAAATTCAAACTACTTTTTAAACTTGACTAGTTCAAAAATACTAATAAGATATTAAGTGAGAAAGGGTTTAACAACAATATGTGTTGGGCAGGGGCAGAGCTAAAGGGAGGCAAGGGGGGGGGCAGCCCCATACTTGACCCCTCCCCCAATCTTTGAGTCAATGTTAGTCTCATTGGCAAAGATTAAAAAATCATCAATACAAGCTTCTTTTAGCATTACAGAAATAACAAAAGCCCCTCCCCCATGCAAAATGTTCTAGCTCCGCCCCTCATGTTGGGCTAACAGAAGAAATACACTGACACAACATGGTTAAAAAAATCTGTCCATATTGTATTTCTTAAAAATGTACAAATAATATTTACATATTACTAACACAACAAATATCATACAAAATGAAACAGCTTAACTCCCTTTTTTAATTATTTATGTCTGGAGTTCCACAAAGACGTCCTCTGCTCTTGCGGTGAGGATCATGATTCCAGTCACAGATCAGGTCTGAAGGTGAAACGTCACAGTTCATCTCTGCAGCTGTGATGCAGTCAGTGATGGCTGAATGAAGGGGGGTGGGTGGGGGAGGGGCTGTGAACACTGCTGTAAATGAAAAACAGAAGCGTCCCTTTGAGCGGGAACAATTTGGTGGACCGATTTTCATGTGTGCCAGACTAGCGTAGCTCGACAGGCACTTGGTAAAACTGCAAAACAACAAGAGCGATTGAAAGTATGGCTTTCCGACAAATAGAAAATGGTCATTTTTTTTTAAAGAATTGAAGTCACAACTTCACTATGAAACCTGGGTCGGAACCTTATGAGGCTTCCCGTTTGCTGGCTGGAAGCAGTTTCTCTAAGTAATCATGTTCAGGAACTTGCTTTCCTCTGCCAGAGCAGTCAGCAGCGAGTTCATGTCCCCGATGGCCATATTTCCTGTCCCCGACTGCACCGGAGGCAATGCCACCGAGTTCCTCGGCGTCGTCAGGCGCGAGGAACCTGGAGAAAAGCTCGGCAGCAGTCCCGGACTCAGAGTTCCGGACATGAGGCTGGAGTGATCGCCGTCGTCCAATATGCTGTCAAAGTCAATCTGAGCGTGCTCCAGGGCCGGGGTCACGGGCGCCTGGTTGTCGGTTAAGGTAGAAGCTGCTTGACCGTTTTCAAAGGAAGGTATATTCTCCACAGGAGAAACACGACAGCCCACGCTCTCGTTGGGTTCAAACACTTGGATCTGACCTGTGTAGTACAACGCGTTGTCGTCCGAGACACAGTGAAGTCCTGAAACTCCATTCGTGGTTAAGCTGGAAGTGTCCATCAGCTTTGAGCTTGACAAAGCCTTGGCTTCTGTTGGTGGTCTTGGATGAAGACAGTTCTGGTTGAAGGACTGGACGCTGATGTGGGAGATTGTGTTATGGTTTCTTTGATCGCACTGAATATTCGGAGGATCGCAGTTGTCCGTTTTCACCCGAGCGGACTGGAATCCAGTAAAGTTTGTGTGGAGGGGCTCCTGTTTGCATCTCGGTATGCTGCCTGCAGCCACACAAGGGGAGTAGTTGGTGTTTCCGTTGTGGTCATAGGATCCAGCGTTAAACCTGTACTGAGCGCTGGGCTCATTGTTCAGATTGAACGACGGTTGGAAGCGGTCTACTCCTGGTCCAAAGTTTTGGTTTTGTGGGACTACAGCCAGGTTACTTTGGGGCTGAGCTTTGAGGAAGCGCTGAGAGTTGTCCACCGGACCTTGTCCCCAGTGAGGACTGGTAGAACTGACCTGCAGCGATGATGGACTCATCTGTTGACCTGGACTCCTGCTTGAGGCGGACAGTTGACAGTTTCTCTGGAGAACTACCTGTTGCGGTACAGGCGGCGCTCCCTGGAAGTCCAACCGACCTGCCACGCCCCTGTTGTTGGATGTTGTCGCTTCACTAGTGATGTTCTCTAAAATACTCGGAGGCCGTGGGCTATAGGTGTAACGGCGCAAACCGATGTCCAGTCTCACGCCGCCTTGCAGGGATGTACGCCGATGTTCTTCTGGTGGATGGGGATGGATGGCTGTCCCGCCCCTCAGAGTACCCATACTGTTGTAGCGCTGCATGTTCAGCTGAGTAAGAGGATCTAAGCGCCTTACGGGGTCACTGGCCCTTCGGGGCATGTTGGATGGGACTTCATGGGGCATCAGGCTTCGAGAGATGCTGTCCTGTCTCGAGGCCCAGTTCCTGTTTGTGAAGGAGTCCTCGTACAGCGCCCTGTGGGACTTCAGAGATTCCATGTATGGAGGAGGGGTAGGTGGTGCTCCCCCGGTGGCAGCAGCGTACTTTGCCTTGAGACTGTAGTGCTGAGCTGGAGTTAGGCTGAGGGGGCTGGGAAGACCGCCACCCCACCCCCCTTGTCCACCGCTGCTCCTCCCGCAGTGACTCGTCTGGCTGGAGCGCCGCGAGATGTCCGCGGAGATGGGGTCGTAGGAGTCCGCCGAGCTGACGTTGCTGGGGCGGTTGGTGCCAAACTGCGACGTCTGGCTGGAGCGCCGGCTGGAGAAGCATTGGGAGATGCCGGAGGAGCGGCGGCTGAGGGTGTAGACCGAGCCCAAAGAGCTGGAAGTGCTGTCCCGGCGCTCGGAAACGGGTCCAAGCTGTGTCACTTTACCGGAGCTCAGATCAGCCAAGCCGGATCCAGGGAAGTTAGCTGGACCATCACCCCAAATTGGACTCTCTAGGAGAAGAACACATGAGAGTTTTAGTCATGGTCAACAACAACACAAGACTTTTGGCAAACTTTGTGCGGCACTCACCGCCTGCCGGTATGGGTGGGAGCTTGGTGTTGAGGATCGGGGGTGTTGGCTTGCTGGCCCACCGACAGGACTCTCTCACCGTCTTCAGCGTTTCCTTCTTGAGATGCTGCAGGTGCTGGCTCGCGCAGAGCTGCTTCCGGAGGTGGAGCCCCACGGTGGCCGCCCCTCCCCCAGCGAAGTCCTCCAACCCCAACGACTCCACGAACGGCAGATCGTCCAGGGGGCTGAGCTCCCCCAGGCTCCCCCCGCTGTGCGCTGCCGTCTCTACTCCACTGTCATGGTTGGTGCCAAGTGGCGATGGCTCGCTGCTACATGATGACTGACTGCCAGGGCTGGGCTGATGCATCTGCAGGGAGGGCGGGGGGCGTAGAGTAAACAGAAGTGACTCAACATTTAGTCCGGAAAACAGTTTTTCTTTGACAAACAAAAGTGGAGCAGCGGTTGAAAATGGCATGCAAAACAAAGTCTTTTATTCCCCTCATCTTAATTGTAAATAATGAGTGTTGTTTTTGGGGAGGGGGTGAGGATGAAGAGGTGGGGGCGCGCTGCAGATTACAGGCCATCTTAGTCTGTCTGTGAATTAGAAATGTGCGCGATGAAAGAGAGCGAGAACCATCACAAGGTTGGATCACAGTCTCCACAGTGAGAGTGGGGCTGGTGGGGGTCTTTAGAGTCAGCTACAGAGACTGGGATTTTTTTTTTTTTTTTTTTTAGTCGCGCGGATTACATGGTTGTTAAATAATTTATAGAATGCTCAAGGAAAAACCATTAATTTCGCACACTTGGTAAAAAACAAAAACAGGCGAACAAATAAAGCTCTGTTTCAAAACTGTGAAATGACACAAAGACAAAAAAAAATCTGTTTCTGTTGATACAGAAAAACAATTAGACAAAATTTGAATATCAATGAAATGATTAACCACGTACAAACCTGGAAAAAATTTATTTTTTTAATCAGCTTTTAAATAATATAAACATCCAAGGTCAATGTGTGTTTTTTTTGTTTCAAAATTATAGGAACAAAAAAGTATAAGTCACGTTTTTATGTAATATTTAGTCAAGGGTGCGACTTATACTCAAGTGCAACTTTAATGCGGATGTTTAAAAATAAATAACAACCACTAGAGGGCAGTGTAGGTGTTTCAAAGTATTTGCTAGTAACAGCACCACAGAAGAAGAAGAAATGTAGCTTAGTTTTAAGCTATGCTAACATCAGGGACTGGACAGGGAGGGAGGGGCTTCCTTTTCTTCTTTTACTACTGTTCACGAGCGCATGTCCGCCTCCTACGGTTGAAAAAAAGCTTTGTTGCGAAATGTCAAAACAGTGTAAATCTTGCAAATTTTGCATGTGATTGGTTGACCTGGTTGTACGTTCATTTGCCATGCGTTTTGTACGTAGAGCATGGAAACAGTCGTAGAAACTTGCGTAGAAACTAACTCCTACAAGTGCAACTTATACTCAGAAAAATTTGGTTATTAAGTATCTTAAGCAGGACTGCTGAGATCCAATATGGACGTAAACCTGATGAAGGTTGATGAAGGAAAAGTGATGAATCAAAAACCAAATTCAAGCTCACCTCAGTAAGTTCTGTCCAAAAGGAAAGTTAGAAAAGAGAGAAATGAAGAGAGTGAAGAGAGGCCATTTTGGAATTGGTTATTCTGTGCACGTCTGAAGCCTCCAGAGATACGTTTGTCATGTTAGTCAGAGTGGTTCTTGAGGATCTGCAGGTCATCGAGCTTCTTACCACAGAGTTTTCTGTCTTGATGGACTTGACGTGCAGGTAGTCCTCCACGCCTCTGGGGGAGCTGTGGTCGGACACTTTGTCTTCTTTCTGGAGCGTGTCCCGACCGCTCATCTCATTCTCTCCGTTCTCCCGGGGGGCCGGCGGTCGCGGCGGCAGGTCGCTGCGCTGCTTTTTGGTGACATGGGCCTCGGGTCCGTGAACGGTTTTCACGTGTTTCCTGAGAGAGCTGGGGTCCGTGTAGCGCTTGGTGCAGCCGGGGATCTTACAAACGTACGGTTTCTGTGAGCAGAGAAAACAAAGTGAAACATTGCGGCAGCACTCATCGTAGCTTTAGCTTCAGCGTTAGCATTCTTTAGACTAATGTAGTTTTTAGACTATTTAGGCAATAAACGCAAAACACGTAATTCATGTAAAATGTCAAAAATGTATGGTACATCAAAGAGTGTGCATTATTTACGACATCTCCAGCGTTAAACGGATTAAAGTAGATTACAGGAAAAGTCAATACTCTTGACGACTGCAGTTTTTCAGCATATGTGAAGTACGTTTTATTTTCTATTTTGTTTCAGTCTTAAGCTGCATTCACATCGGACGCGATTTGCGCAGTAGGGGCGTCGAGTTTCAATTTTAAGTTAATGTACATACGCAATCTGAAATATTACAAACGCATTTTGGGCGTCGGGGACGGCGCGTCAGTTCGGCAGCAGATTTGGGCGGTCGATTCGTCGATTGGCTAATTGGTTGAAGCTTAGTCCCTGATTTGTTGACGCAGCGTGCCAGGCCTGCTATGCTAGTTAGCTGCCCAGTGGACAGTGTAGCGACCTCCTCTGCCCAGGAGCTGGCAAAGCAAGTAACCGATGCCACCCAGGGTCCGGCAGAGCTAGAGCGCCACCACCAAAGGACCGGCAGAGCTAGAGGTCCACCACCCAGGGTTCGGCAGAGCCAGAGCGTCACCACCAAAGGACCGGCAGAGCTAGAGCGCCACCACCAAATGACCGGTAGAGCTAGAGCGCCACCATCAAAGGACCGGCAGAGCTAGAGGTCCACCACCAAAGGACCGGTAGAGTTAGAGCGCCACCACCAAAGGACCGATAGAGCTAGAGCGCCACCACTAAAAGACTGGTAGAGCTAGAACGCCACCACCCAGGGTCCGGCAGAGCTAGAGCGCCACCACCAAAGGACCGGCAGAGCTAGAGGTCCACCACCAAAGGACCGGTAGAGCTAGAGCGCCACCACTAAATGACTGGTAGAGCTAGAACGCCACCACCCAGGGTCCGGCAGAGCTAGAGCGCCACCATCAAAGGACCGGCAGAGCTAGAGGTCCACCACCAAAGGACCGGTAGAGTTAGAGCGCCACCACCAAAGGACCGGTATAGCTAGAGCGCCACCACTAAATGACTGGTAGAGCTAGAACCCCACCACCAAAGGACCTGCAGAGCTAGAGTGCCACCACCAAATTACCGGTAGAGCTTGAGCACCACCACCCTAGGTCTGGCAGAGGTAGAGCGCCACCACCCAAGCTAGCTGAAGGATTTGGTGAACTCAGACACGGTCAAGTTTCTGCCGGCACCTCTGTAGAGGTCTCAAAAACACATAAACTCAAGTTACTCGCTCAACTTCATCCATGTTTTCCATAATGTGCCAACGAATGAAGTTGAGAAAAACTGAGTAAATTTGACGTGTGAAGCATGTGTGTAGCATTACACCTACAGATACTCTGAACATAGAAATGAACCCTGATTGTTTTAATTGGGCTTTAATGCGGAAGTGATGCAGAGACATAAACTGAACAGATATTTTTAAGGCACATGCAGCTTTGAGAAGAGCGATAATTTCTCTGACCTACATTACAGTATCTTCAGTGCATAAGAGTTCAATAATTTGCTGCATCCATGCCTCTACTGTAGTCTTGCACAAAAAAGAAAATGGATACTCTCGGACTAATTGTCTTAAACCTCATTGCGGTACCTCGTTGGAGTGAGTTCGGTTCTGGTGCTTGGCCCGGTCGGAAGCGTTGGAGAAGGCTTTGTTGCAGCCTTCGTGCTCGCACACGTACGGCTTCTCTCCTGTGTGCGAGCGCAGGTGAGTTTTCAGGTTCTCCAGACGGGAGTATGCCTTGGCACATCCCTCGAACTGCAGGAAGAGAGAAGGGTTTAAGTCCAAAATAAGACGAAGAACGCGTCTGAACATTAGTTTGACTAAAAATATATAGATATATAGAAGGAATAAAAGTACTATGTCTATGTGCTGTTCGATGTAGGGGTCATCATATTATTATTATCTAAATCGATCTCTAAAATACATATATATTCACTATTATTTACTTTTCTAGTTTGTTTTGTCGTTTTTAGCATCTTAAACCTCCGTTTAGAACTCCCTGACTCAGCTGATCCTAATCAGTGCCAGTCTTAACCTGCAGGGGGAGCCACATGTGTCTCCAATAAGGTTCCAGCATGTTTGGTTTTGCTTGATTTATTTATCAGAAGCCTTTCAGAACAAATTATTTTGGACTTTTTTTGGCTTAAAATGATAAAAAACTTGATTTTTCAGAAGGAATACATTTCTTTGTATATTCTGGCCCCGTCCCGCTGACATGAACGATCATTTCTGATTCAGACTAAGTGTAAGCTTGTCTGTATTTCTTTAAATTTTAATGTATTAAATCTGAGACTGTGAAGTATTCATATTTAACCATCTGCAGTTTTTCATAAAGAAGATGGAGCTGTTTCCCAGCAGCAGAAATCTTCCGTCCCCTGGAGTCCGAGCTTCACCTTCACTTTCTGTGTTTATCTCCCCTAAAACCACATGTGCATTTGCCAGTGTTTAGAGACCGTGAGCTGCAGGCCTCCCTGGGGGGGAGCCCCCGTCGGAGAGCCCCCTGGGCCGCCCCGGCACATCCGTTACCCACCGTGCACTTGTGTGGCTTCTCCCCGGTGTGCCGGCGCATGTGAACCACCAGCATGTACTGGGCTTTGAAGGGCTTCTGCTCCCGCGAACAGTCCTCCCAGCGGCACACGAACTCCTTCTTCTCTCCGTGGATGTGGTCATTATTGATGTGCTGGGGGGGTGGATGGGGGGGCACACACACAGAAGGAATATAAGAGAGGGTTTGAGCACAGAGAGGCTGCATGCTTCTGTCTCATCATGGAAACCTCAGAGGACGGATGCAGCTCAGGAATGAGCCACTCATTACACTCCGCTTCATTCTCTGTAATCAGAGGCTCTTTAAAGCTGACTGTACACTCCACCACGGACGGGGGTTTGATCCCATCATAGTTAATTAGATTGGTTTGTAAAAAAGTCGAAGCATCGCACCAGTGATCGGATTTTTTTTTCTAAACAGAGTCAGGAGTGACTGAAGCTAATGAACGGTTGATTCACTCAAGTCTGTTCAGTGGCCACGTAGATTGGGAGATTGCGGGTTCAAATCCACAGATGGGTCAGACCAGCTACACAATAGGGCCCTGCTTGATGTCTGGCCTTGAAGGCAGGATTTAGAAACTGTTCCTGGCTGCAGTCCACTACTCCAGGGGACGAAGCAAAGGTGTGTGACGACTGATGAATAGTTTTTTAAACTTTCCTTAAAGACCCACTGCAATGAAAGAGGTGCTTTTGGTGTGTTTAACAAGTTCTTGTAGAATTTTTCTCATGATGGAGGACACATATAAAGTAATTTAGCATTAAAACTGTTTCTGAGTAGTTATTTTTTCAAGTCATGATGGATCAGGAGCAGATGAAATATTTAGAAAAATCTCTAACGAAAATCTCCAATATTGCTCGCTGTGTGGTTTTTCTTTTTGCTATGCTAATGATAGCTTGAGCTCCTGAGGTGCTATAAGCTAGCAGTGAAGAGTGTAAACAAAGGGCTGATGGGAAATTAACTAGTTTGACACAACCTAGAGGTGAATTTCTGATGAACTCCTGCTGCAGAAACTATGGCTATGTCCAAATCCCTTCCCTAATCTCTAACTACTAAAAACTATCAAGTGCAGGACTATCGGACCCACTACATTTAAACACTTTTTTTTTTTTTTTTTTAGCAAAGATTGTTCAAACACAAGACATTGTGGCCTATATTCGCTAATCTAGTGAGCATCAATGCACACTAGTTTTTCACAAAGACTTCTGGGAAATTTCTAGTGCACTCAGTTTTAGCTTTGTAGACTTGGATAGTACTACAAATATATCAAGCACACTATATAGTGCTCTATGTAGTGAGTAGTGAAGGAATTTGGGCAAGGCCCAAGTCTTAGGAGATGACCCAGTTTTTTATTTTGGCTAAAAAATCCATAATCATAATTAAAAGACCACTGGAAACTTTTTTTTACAGTTGATCAAAATTTAGTTTAAGTCTGAAACTTGAATAATCTGGATAGGCTGAACTTCCTTTAGGAGTATCCCTCGCGTCTGTGCATGTGACGCCATGTTAAGCATATGGTGTTCACACTGGACTGTCGCTACTTGATACTAGCACACGTCCACCACCCATAGTTGGAAGAACTTTAGCGCACAATGTTGTAGGGGAGCAAATCTTGTTTCAGGGTTTTTCTTTCACAGCTCAGTTCTGAGATATGATCAACTTGGAGTTGTATAATTCTGGTCGGACACAAACCACAATTATCAATGTCTCCTCCATGATCAATCTCAGTTGGCATTTTCATGAATAGCAATCCAAGTCTCTGACTGGTGAAAGTCTAACCTAGTTTTTATTTAGATTGCATTCAATAGATGAGCGTTTTAATGCCTGAAAAAAGTAGAAACTTGCATATCTACGCGTGAAAGTGAGAGTATTGAATGTGCAAGCCCCAAAACGCCCATTTACGTAGACTTTTAATTGGAAGTGGTCGCTTGAACACATGTTATCAAGGCAGATGTAGTAAACGTAGCATAACATGAGTTTTACCTCTAATGGATTCATTCCTAATCCTATCCATTCTCTTCACTCCCAAATACAACCTCAACATGACTAAAAACCTGTTAAAATCTAAATAAATATCAACTATCTCTAACACTAACAAACAGAGCTATCTTTATGTTTTTATTTGAAAGCTACGTTTGACCAGTCCAATCACAACAAGGCATCTTACGGTGTCTGGTACTGGACCAGTGATTGATTCAATGACACCTGCACTACTGGAAATATTTAAAAAATACACAGTGAATGGAAACACAACGGCGACATTTAGAGGGTGACGGGGCGACTGCTCCTCCAGCTGCGGCGCAAGCCTATCCTCGCTTCACAAACCTTACGAAAAAAAATCAACATACGCTCGTGACCCCAGCCATTGCGACATCACAGCGGCTCGTTAATTCAAACAGAGCAGCTTTACGACAGTTTGATCGACGACAATTTCAAAGGAGAAATACTCAGAAATGCAAAAACGAAATTATTTCTTACATTTGTTCTCTTTCATAAGAAAAATGCCAAACACGCATGTCAAAAACTCAAAGAATAGGTTTTTTTGAGTTGTTAAAGTGCCAGTCCACGTATAAAATACAGGGTTGTGTAAAACTCTGTGTGACAACTCCTGATGGGATATGCTGAAAGGTCCAGAGCAACAAGAGATACGATTCGTCCGTTTGTTGCTTCGGATGAGACATTTGCTTCACTGACTAACGACATCATTGTGGACTCAAACAAATACAGTCACAAACTAAATAAAAAAAAACCTGTTCACAAACAGAGATCGCATTCCTCAAGCGAAAATTACATTTTTGTAAACATTTAGCTTTGAACCCAAAGTTAAAAGGCATGGAAACGAAGAGCTTTTATTTTTGTGTTTATTCCAGCCTGTGTGTGGAATGAAACACGAGGAACGTGATGTCGACCGGGAATGTGGGTTTTAGTTTCTGAATGATGTTCAGAGGGAAGCGGGCCTGATTGAAGGAAAATGAATCCAAACACTGTTTATCTCCAAATCTAGAAAGTAAAAGTGGAGTCCTGCCAGACGACGGGAAGACGTGGAAACATGTGCAGCCAGTTTTGGAGATTCGGTACAGATCATATCTGAGAAGCATCCTCAGCTAAACCTCATTAAGAAAGCTGGAGACACAATAAAACGCATTCAGAGGAGCTGCTTTTTTTTCTCTTCAGTTGTTGGGCGGTTGGAGGATAGA
>NC_050513.1:16112025-16114837 GCF_002922805.2 Oryzias melastigma | reverse complement strand
AAACGTTAATCCCCCCTTGCCTCGCTGCTTCTTTTCCCTCTCTGCTCCAGTGGAGAGCAGGAATGCTTCAGAAGCTTTTAACCAAGACTCTGCCTGTTGTGATGGGGAAGAGTGAAGCTGTGATGAAGGCTGTGAAAGGTCGGCAGAACCCCTCAGCGTGAGGAGGGACGTGAACCGAGGCCCCCCTCCTTTTGGAGGTGTCGGAGATTTTGGAGTTTCTCGTGAACACTCCACACTCACGTGCACGAGCTGGTCCTGCGTGTCGTACTCCTTGCTGCAGCCTTCCCAGTGACAGTTGGTCTCGTAGACCGCCTCGGGCTCCTGCTTGTACTCGTCTCTGTCCACGTCGTCCTTCAGGTCCAACAAGCTGCTTTGGTGGTTCTGCAGAACGTCCAGATCAACACATTTTTAAAGAGATTCATTTTCTTCCTAATCCTCTTCCTCTCCGGGGCGTGTTGGAGTTCACTAAATCACAGCTGGTTGATGACATGTTTTTTAGAGCTGTCGCTAAATTATAGATGAAAGTGCAAACCTGTTCGGGGAAGTTGAAAAGCCGGAGCGGAGTTTGTTTTGACAAGATGCCCCACAAACGCACACTCGTGGCTTTTGTTTGCGATGTTGGGTTACCGTCTAATTTAGCAGCGTGAATCTAACAGGCCGAGTCTGAGGCGGAGAGCTGGTTGTCGTACAGAGACGGTTTTCAAAAGTAATGTCTCCCAGAGGATTTCATTTGATTCTTATCTGATATTTTTGCACATCTAAATGGAAATGTATTCTTAAAAAAAAAAAACAAACTTAATCAAATATATAACTGAAACTGTAACCTTCTGACAGAGGAGCTGCTGCTGACAAAGCAGTTACTCATCAACAAGTTTCATGATCAGCGTGATTCAGCTGATTCTGATGCAGCTTTTCATATCAGCTTTGTGCCAATAAGCAACACATTACAGAAAGAGTTGCATAACAACACAAAGCTTCCACATCACAATTACAGTAGAACAGTTGTGTAAACGGCAATAAATAGTGTTTATAGATGGTGAAAAAAATAAAACAACCAAAATAAAGGGTTAAATCATTTTCTTCTATGGAAAACTTGTTTCTTTTAAACACAATTTCTTAAATCTTTTTCCTTCTGAAGTGTACACTCAACAAGGGTAAAGCTAAACTGTGTGTATATATATATATATATATATATATATATTTTTTTTTTTGAGGTATGTCTATTCTACGAGAAAGAGAAAAACTAGGGAAAAGCTGAAAATCTTTCAGAATAAAAAAACATTTTTTCAGAATAAACATTTGCATAGGAAACTTTGATGGACGGATAGACAGACAAATGGATGGATCAACAAATGGACGAATAGATGGGTAGATGGATAGACAGGCAGACAAGTAGATGGACAAATGGACGAATGAATGGATGAAAAGAAGATTGGAAGAAAAGGGTGATGGATGGATGGACAAATGGATGAATTGACAGATGATGGACGAATGGACAAATGGACGATGGACGGATCAACAAATGGATTAGTAGATGTATGTACAGACGGACAAACAGATGGACAGAAGATTAAAATAATTGATTTTGGATGGATGACCAAATGGATGGATGGATAGACAGACGAATGGACAAATGGATGGATAGACAGACAAATGGACAAATGGATGGACGGGAAGATGGATGGACAGACGGACCAACCAACAGAATGGACAAATGGACGATGGATGGATGGACAGAAGACTGATAAATGGACGATGGATGGACAAATAGATCGATGAATGGAAGATGGATGGATCAACATATGATCAAGGAATTGATGGGTGGATGTATAGATGGATGACTATACGGATGGATGGATGGACAGACGAATAGATAAACGGGCGATGGATGGACAGACGAATAGATAAACGGACGGCGGATGGACAGACGAATAGATAAACGGACGACGGATGGATGGACAGACGGATAGATAAACGGACGGCGGTTGGATGGACATACGAATAGATAAACGGACGACGGATGGATGGACAGACGAATAGATAAACGGACGACGGATGGACAGACGAATATATAAACGGACGATGGATGGACAGACGAATAGATAAACGGACGACGGATGGATGGACAGACGAATAGATAAACGGACGACGGATAGATAGACAGACGGATAGATAAACGGACGACGGATGGACAGACGAATAGATAAACGGACGACGGATTGATGGACAGACGAATAGATAAACGGACGACGGATAGATAGACAGACGGATAGATAAACGGACGATGAATGGACAGACGAATAGATAAACGGACGACGGATAGATGGACATACGAATAGATAAACGGACGATGAATGGACAGACGAATAGATAAACGGACGACGGACGGATGGATGAACGGATGATGGATGGATGGACAGATGGAACTAACTTTAATTGATCTCATAACAGGGACAATGATTTGTTACCATAGCTCAAAAAACAAGATGATAAAAAGCAACAGATATTAACAGATTATAAATCAGATAGTAATCTTACTAAGTACAATATATTTTTATTATTTATTTATTTATTTATGTAAAATTTGCATTATATAAATAAAGTTAAATTTGAATTGACTACTTCTTCATAAAGTCTACATCTTAAAATATAGACTAAAATTTTTTTGCTCTTCATTTTTATTAATGGTTTTATTTTGTGACAGAAGTTGCCTGTTCTCCAAATCAGAACGTCTTTTTTTTGGTGGTCTCACAGCAGTTAAACACACATTCTTGTCAGAGACCCGCCCGTTTTTTTTTTTTTTTTTTTTTTT
>NC_050513.1:16034773-16112009 GCF_002922805.2 Oryzias melastigma | reverse complement strand
GACACACGCGCCTTAAACACAACATGCTGACTGCAGCATGTTTGTCTCTGCCCCACACACGCTCTCTTCATCAATTCTGGTGGCCCCAAGACGACTCCTCGCGGCGCCGTCCCCATGCATCACGGCCAAAGCTGCCTCGCTATTGGGGGAGGAGGAGCGAATTTGTCAAAGTAAAAGAAAAAAAAACTTCCTCAGATGACAAAGCCCAGCCAATATTTCATGAAAATGAAGTGCTCTGGCACAGTTTACAGTGGCCTGGGATGGGAGGGGGGCATTCAAATGAATGGATGTAAAGCTCTTATCATTTGGATTCTTTTTGTTTTTTTCTGTAAGACATGCCTTACAAGGGGGTGGGGGTCACAGGGGATTGAGGCTCTGGGGGGACCATGACTCTGGAAGCACATGATGCCACATTACTGTCATCAGTGTTATTGCATCTTTCTGTACACTCAGTTAAAGAGATCTCCGTCGTACCGGCGAATGAGGAGACGAGGGCCTCAGTCCTTCTGCTTCCGACTTCACCTTTGACCTTTTGTGGATCATCGGTTCACCTGTACTGCTGACGGCCGAGTCTCCTCCGGGATTCTGAGAGCAAAATAATGAACAGCATTAGACAGTTTTCATTGTCGAATTATCGCATTTTAATCACTTAAAAAAAGTTATAGTGCGCCCTATAATCCAGAGCGTTTTATGTATGGATTAATTCTGGTTGTAATTACTGAAGCAATTTTGCAAAGTACATGGCACTCAAAATGATGTTGCTAACAAGATTGGGTATATTTTGAATACGCTAAGGTGGCTGACGTAGAGGCGTTGAACAGTTTTTTTTTTTTTTACATGTTTCTAACAGGGATGGAAACTAGCATAGTCACAGTAATATTTGTTTTAGCGGTATCAGTCTGTTTTACCTGTTGCAAACTAGATTGGCAGTTACAAGTATTTTGAATATGCTAACACTTCTAATGTGGCTAATGGTTAGCTGTGTTGGTTTTTAACAGAGTTGGAAGCTAGCATAGTCACAGTAATATTTATTTTAGCAGTATCAGTCTGTTTTTTACGTGTCACTAGCAAGGTTGGGAGTTTCAAGTATTGCGATTATGCTAACGCGGCTAACACTTCTACTGTGGCTAGCGTGTAGTAGTGTCCGACTATTTTTCTTACCCGTTTTTAACAGAGTTGGAAGCTTGCATTGTCACAGCAGTGTTTATTTTAGTGGCATCAGTCTGTTTTGTACGCATCATTAGCAAGGTTGTGAGTTGCGTGTATGCTAACGCAGCTAACACTTTCTACGGTGGCTAATGTGTGGCGGTGTCAGACTGTTTTTTTTTTTAAGAGTTTCTAATAGAATTGGAAGCTAGCATAATCACAGTAATATTTGTTTCTGTTGTTTAAATCTGTTTTTACGTGTTGCAAACAAGGTTATGAGTTACAGGTTTTGTATGCTAACACAGCTAACACCTCTAATGTGGCTAATAGCTATTGGTTTTGGACAGTTTTTTATTTTTTTTTAGTGTTACTAACAATGTTGGGATTTAGCGTCTCAGTGATTTGTGCGTCAGGAGCGTCGAGTTTTAATGCTAATTCAATGAGCAGATCATCGGTTCACCTCACTAAATCCAGATTCTGAGGTCCTGCGGTGTCTTTTGAGCGTCAGGAACAGCGCATCAATCTGGCATTAGCACGTTTTAGGCGTTGTTATTTGGCCGTCAAAGTTTAAAAATCTAGCTAAGGGAACGAGACGTTTTCAGTGACTTGATCAGCGGGTAGAAAACAAATCCAATATGATTGATAAATGCAAACTTTGATTCATTTTCTCAACCTGCTGGGGCTGCAGAGTTGCTGGAGAATGTCCCGGGTATTGTCGGGCAAAAGCAGGATATACCCTGGACAGGTCGCAAGCCTGTCGCTGGGCCCACAGGGTGCAGCGATTACACTTGCTACACTGAGCGGGTGGTGAAGCTTGCTACGCCAGATCCTGGCGTTTAGCGAGTATGATTTTTTTTTTCTTATTTTCATCGAGACAGCAATAAGAAGATCCTCTAGTTTGATTCCTGTTTTTATTTTTAATCCCCTCTCAAACCAATCTGGGACAGAAAGTCATCAAACTGGAGCGCAGAGACATGGAAATGGCGGCAGAAAGCGACTGTCATTCAGACGCAAATTTGACCTGCTAATCGCGTCCGGCGTAAATGTAGCATAGGATTTGTTTTAGCTGTATCAGTCTGTTTTTTACGTGTTCAAAAAAGGTTGGGAGCTGCAAGTATTGTGAATAAGCTAATGCGGCTAACGTGTAGCAATGTCAGGCTTTTTAACACATTACTGACAAAGTTTATAAATACTCGAAGCGGATAACAAGTAGCGATGTTGGACTGTTTATTACATGTCCCTAATAAAGTTGGGAGTTAGCAAAGTCACAGTAACGTTGTTTTAATGTTACCAATCTTTTTTACGTGTTGCAAACATAGCAAACTTGGCAAGTTTGACAGATTGACATACGTATCTCTGACTCTTTCGTCTGCACCTTACAGTTCGGTGCGACATATGACATAAGTTTGAAATATAACGATAGTAATCAATCAATACTTTTATCAATTTATTCAAACATCCATCTATAGTTAAATCTTTGATGGTCCCATACTAAAGCCTTTCATCTTAGCTTCACCTCCTGACCTTTCACACAAATATGGGCCACCAGTCACCCCAAAAGTGATGCTCAGAGGGAAATTATGGTTTCCCCCCACTGTGAGAGTTTACCTTAGAGGTGGGGAGGACCCAGCTTACGGGCACCACAGACCTAAACACTGTGACTGGGTCAGAAGGGACATCAAACAAGATGATGACAAACAAAATCTACGGGGAGACGAAGCGCCAGAAACCAGAGCTGCAAAATTCAGGGTTTGACTAAAACTGTTGTTTTAGAAGCTGGAAAGCAAAGCGGGGGATTTCCTTCAGCATGAAACCAGAGAGGAGTCATTTACGCAGCAATCAGAGGGTTGAGTCATCACGGACCTCAATCATCCTAAAGCCCCAAATAAATCCAGATCCTAGACATCTCTAATCAAGGAAATAGCTTTGAGTTTATCAAAATAATAGCTCCTCCGGGCTGCTGCAAGAACAGCTGCTGATGGTTTGAGACCGAAACGAGGAGAGTTGGTGCCAACTGTCCGACATGTGTTTTGTGTCACCTTGGATGTTGGGTTGCTGTTGTGCATGGCGGAGGAGAGGCTGAGGCTCGCCTGTCGCGTCGAGAAGGTGGCCGGGGGCTGGATGAGGGGCGGGGTGTGGCCGAAGGCGCTCAGCCCCCGCTGCTGGGAGAGGAGCTGCTGGTAGGCCATGGGGTTAATGGGATGAGGGAAGGGGAAGGTGGGGCTGGGACATGGACGACAACAAATCCACAAGTCATCCTCGTGCCAGCAAAGCAGTTTTAATCAAGTAGAACAAACAAGCCTTTTACATTCACAAGGAAAACGTTGTAGCATCAATTCAAGGAGGAAGAGAGAGCGAAACATAACCCAGAAAAGACCAATTGTTATGGAAGAAATCTGGAAAGAACTAAACTGCAGTCCAAATCTGAGAAAAATTAGGTCAGTCCTACCTGAGTCCCCCCACAGACAGATGTCCGTAGGAACTGCTGGCCGCAGAGCTGGAGCGCGAGTTATTAATGTAGGCCACCAAGGAGTTGGGCGAGGTGCGGATCATGGTCTGGAGGTCGATGCTGGCGTCTGATAGCGGCGAGATGGACAGAGCCCGCTTCCTGCTGATTCTGGGGGTCAGCCTGGGGCTGGAGAAGCGCGACACTGAGGACAACACAGGTGGGGGGGGGGGTACACATGACTTAAACGAACACCAAAACAGTGCTGGAGAACCAAACCATTGTTCCAGAGAACAAAACACTTCCCCCAAGGATCATCAGTGAATGAACTCTTGAACCACGTCTTTGGGGTTGTGTTACATCCTGTTACCGTCAACATCCAGCAACACTTCTTTTAAAACTGATATGGCTGTGGGGTTATTTTCTTATGGTTTGTGGTTTTATATAAGCTAAATTATCATGATGCTGTATCTTCTGGATGGAAGTTAAAAAATAGTTTTATAATTGTGTTCATTTCAACACAAGGGGTTGATTTAAAACTTTCCTCCAGGGATCCTTTCCAGTAACGTCACAGGCAAAGTGTTTGAGTTACAAAATAGTTGGACGACCAGAGAAAATAAAAGTGATCAAATTGGCTGTTACGCTGCACGGTGGTGCAGTGGTTAGCGCTCTCGCCTCACAACAAGAAGGCCTCGGTTCAAGTCCCAGCTGGGGGACCTGAAACAGAACCACCAACTGGGGACCTTTCTGTGTGGAGTTTGCATGTTCTCCCCGTTCATGCGAGGGTTTTCTTCAGGGACTCGGGTTTCCTCCCACCGTCCAAAAACATGCTTCATAGGTCAATTGGGGTCTCTAAATTCTCCCTAGGTGTGAATGAGAGTATGAATGTATGTTTGATTGAGGTCCTGTGACAGACTGCTGACCTGTCCGAGGTGTATCCCATCCGCTCCAAAAGGGATAAGCGGATAAGAAGAAGATGAAACTGGCTGTCTTTTGCTTTGCTGTTTGGATGTATGCATGAATTCCTTCTTCTTAAAATGCCCGTGAACCCTATGACAGTTTGTCACAATCCAACGCATTCTCACTCCCAACTCATCGTATATGGACGTATGGTTCAGGGCCCCTCTGCAACCCTTTTTGACATTTTGAGTGTCCCCAACTCGTCGTTTTTTGATGTGTTGGCTGTTCCCATTAAATTAGGAGTCCCGAACCTCTGGGCCACGAACCGGTACCTGTCCAAGGGCCGCTTGGTACCAGACAGGGAAAAAATGTATACGCTAATCAGGGGTCCCAACCCTTGGGGCGTGGACCGGTTCCTGTACACTAACCCGATGCTGGTACCCTAACCCTGTTCTGCGTCTGTTACCGCGTTTGGTACCACGTCCCAAGTGTAGGGAACTTGTGATTTAATGGGAACATCCAGCATGTCAAAAGATGACAAGTTGGGGACACCCAAAATGTCAAAAAGGGACACGGAGGGGACCCTAACCATACGTCCATATATGAGGAGTTGGTAGTGAGAATGTGTCACTTGCAGGATGTTAGGTTGTTAGGTCTCTCTACATGCCATCATCAATTAGGTGTTTACTTTGAATCAATAGACACCTTTCTTCTTAGCAAATCACAATCATACTTTTGTTTTAAAATTCATGAATGGCGGTTTTATGCATTTTAGACGATTCACCGACCCTCCTCAACCTTGTTCACCTCATTCTCCACCTGCGGCAGTGTTTCAGAATAGTCTGGCCTCTGAAGCTACATTCACACCGTGTGTTCAAGCGTCCACTTCCAATGAAAACGCATGTTCATGCATGTTTCAAGCTTCCATTTTCTAAACTCTTGCATTCACACATTCCTACTGAAGTTTTGAGACCATTTTCGAGCTATACATTTAAAACCAAGTCACTAAGTCTTTCGTGTATCGGAATAGAGCTGTGAAAGAAAAATCCTAGAGCGAGATTTGCAAAAAATTTCTTCCAATTCGACATTTTATCGGTACATGTAGGTACATGTAGGTACATGCGCTAGTATCGGGTGGCAATAGTCCAGTATGAACACCGTATGCTGAAAGCATGTTCAGGAATGTGCTAAACGCACATTCCTGAACATGCTTGGTGTGAATGTAGCGTAACCACTATCAGTTCTGGGGTTTATACATCTATGGTCATAATTCATCCCAAGTATGCCAGATGTCATTGGCCCAGAATCACTATATGAACACTACAGGCTTATTTCATGCACATCTTTTGTACCACAAATATATCTTTATTCACATTCCTAATAAGGTGGATAAAAAATGGAATAATGTGGTGATGGTAGAAGTACGACTTTGAACAAGTGTTCTGCATTTGCTGAGTATAGTAATAGTGCCAATCAAAGTCAAAGAGACATCAAAGTTAATGATGATTAGCTGATCCATGGTCACAATCATCAGATGCCTTTTAAAGTGGGTTTCAGATAGGGGGAGACCAGTGTCTTTCTGTTTTATCTGTTCACACGCTTTATCAGCACTGTCCTGAATCGGGAGTGTTTCCATTGTGGGGAGGAAGAAGATTGATATCAGCACAGCCTCTCTGAGACTCTCAAAACCTCACGGCACCAAACAAGCTCATCAATGCAGACAGACTCGCAGCTAATGCAGTCAGCAATTTGTCCAGTGACGGAAAAGGTGAGGCTGGCAGAAGATCTTGCAGAGAAACTGAAGCCGCCGCGACATGTAGGGGGAGGAGACTCGGTAAGGCCGTCCCAGTGAGACAAATTAAACACCAGGAATGAGGAGTTCAGGGGGCACTGGACTGCAGAGCTCTGAATCTACTGAATGCATCTGCAAACCATATATATATATATATATATATATATTACCATTTTGGAATTTATTTTTTCCTCAGACTATTTCTTTCTCTTAAGCAAAAAAACAAATAACACAAAAAAAGTTACAAGAGATGTGTTTTTCTGTTGTTTTTAACCAATTTCAAAAAACATACTGCTGTTATAATTAGCTTTTAGAAAAAAAAGGCATTGAATAAGAAAGTACTTAATGAAATGTTAATATTTGTCCAATTAAGCGATTGAAAATAAGCATATCAGAGAGGATAAGGGGGTAAAGTTGATCATGAGTGATTCAAGGTGGGGGTAGGATAACCAACTAATAGAGGCAACAAGTTCCTTAAAGACAAGCCACAACCAAAAAAAAAAAAACACGGATATGATACTCTGGGCAGACCCCTTTTGGGGAGCCCAAACATTTCAAAGGCGGTGATCAATGACCATACCTAGGAGTTGGTACCAGTTAGAGGTGGAAGTCCCCAATAGGACTAGTAAGTATGAACCGACCAGGTCAAGGTGATGTTGAAAAAGATGAAGAAGCAAAGAGACAACCAGCCCCCCACATGAACAAGAACACCTGCCAGATCCAAAGTGACCTCATCTTCTGTCCCATGGGATAACCAGTAATCTCAGGGGGACCCTTCTCAGTGTGGAGAGAAGTCCACCGAGCTCAGGAAGCCAACGTCCAAGGGGCCAAACCCCGACGGCTGAGCAGTGTCCCAAAAGGGAGGAGGGGGAGAATCGATATATAGTCTGTTGGGGTGAGGGGTTTATATCTTGAAAGGTATATTTAATAATGGGGGGTAGGGCCCACATGTCTTATTGATTGAAACCTAGAGGGGAGGGGCCAAAGAGCTACAGATCAACCATAGATGGGAGGAATAACTGTCAACTAGCCTAACCCCCAAAGTGAATCTCAAGTTGTCCCTCCCCCACAAATTGTCACGAGGGTAGTTCCAGACCAGCCCCCGATTTCATTTAAAGTGCCCATCCCCCAGCACCTTAGTTGGACTAACCTGAGTCACATTATAGAAACAAGGTCTACTCTTTATAACAGACATACTTTTGACTATTGTAACTCTTCAACCATTTACGCAATTAGCGTAATTTCCAACGGATTACGTGTTAAAGGCTTAACGTAATCGTCCTGACATGCTACTTATCGCACTTCACAAAACGTAGTGAAACTTGGTCCAATAAAAGAGTTTGTAGGAACGGCACCACGTGGTTCAGACATCGGCCCACATGTGGCAACCTCATTAAGATTCAGACATAACTAATCAATCTTCCCACAATAATTCCCCCTAATTACTTCAGATAAACATCACACAGTCTGGTTTTGTACTTCTCCATGTTAAATGAGGGCAATTTACCGAGAATTGATCTCAACTGCAGGGGAAATGTATGCAAAGCGAATGACATCGATTTTGGGTCCCGAAATGTAAATTTCAACACGAGCTTCAAATGGAAACACAAAGGCAATGAGGATAATGTAGTCTTTTATCAGTGAAGGCGTACAACACACACACAAAACACAACCTCTCAGGAGTTATTTAAAGTTTATAAATTGAGCAATAGAAGCTTATTCAAGTTAATTATTATTTTTAAAGACCATATTAAGTCATGGTTTATGGCTTGTTCTCATTTTTCATTTCAAATTAATAAATGTCAATAAAATTGCTTTTTTTGACTCCATGCGGTCGAACCTTTAGATTATTAATGCACTGATGATCCCAGATGATTAGGCCGGTTTTGTTTGCGTCCGCCTCCATCCTTAATGACGGCAGCTCTGGGACGTTTCTAAGTATGTCCTCCGCTACAAATCTCTAACATATGTTATCTGTAGAAAACTGCCGCTTAGAGACCCAGAGAGGCGGGGGACGTCTTCATCATGGGACATATGGAATTTGAATGATGATGCAACAAACCCGCAGATGAGGAAAGCAAGTCAAGCCTCTCAAGGGAAGTCTGCTCACGAGTTCATGAGAGGCATTAATGGCTGCTGTGTGGGAGGGGGTAATTTAGACATTTAAGATGCTGAAGTTAGACTCAGGTTGATTGTATAGGTGTTAGTAGTGGGGGGGTCAGTGTTGTCACTGATGGCAAGCACACAAAGGCGCTCACAGTCGAATTCATCTCTTCGTTGTTGTCCTACCTCTGGGGAAAGGTGTTTATTAATGCGCCACTTCCACTGATAAATGGTCCGATGGAATAAAGGCCTCCACTGTGATTTATAGCAGTAGTCTTCACTAGAGTGGCTGGACGGGTGTGGACAGGGCTGAGTAAATGTTTAGAGTGCAGTTGAACCATTTGTGAAGCCACTCACTGCAGTGTTTGTTACAAAGCCCATGAGACGCATTGACAAGATTTTATTTTTTTCTACAAGCCAACAAAAAAGACGTAACTGACATTTTTTGTGGTCTTTAGGGACAAAAGGTAAAAATTCAAAGGATAGATACACTAAAGTTTGTTGAAGAAACTTCTAACTCATCCAAAAACATATGGTAAACTTTAACAGAAATCACTTAATCTACTTTTAATTTGTTTTTACATTTAAAGTTAATTAAGTTTTTGCGATTTTTTGACTAAATTCAAAAATTTGGGAACTTAAGATACGTCCGCGTGTTAGCAACGCTCTTGAATGCATGTATAGCTCAAGGTGTTCACACTGGACAAACAGGGATGGGCTTCTTTTTTTTTTTTTTTCTACTGCTCACTAATGCGTGTCTACCACCTACAGGTGGAAGAGGCTTGTTTCAAAATGTTGAAGTGGTACAAATCAAGGCCGAATCCGACTTCTTTCCTTACGGCTTCTCCCTACTCCAACATTTAAGTGAAAAAAAATGCTGTCATCAAATTTGGACGACACTACCACTACCCCTCGATGACATCATCATTATTCGCCGGTACAATAGCGCGTAGCTGCTATTGGTCGTTAGGGATACAGAGCCCTACGCTGCGGTGGTGCGATTTCGGACACCTGTACCCTTTCAAATACCTCTTCAGTTGGAGGGGTAGAAGAAGAATTCACTCTTAGTGTCATATAATTCCGGTCGGGCACAAATGGCAATTAATAATTTCTCCTCCATGATCAATTTGAAACCGTTGGTACTTCGGTGAATTTAATGGGACGTATGGATAAGTCAACATCAAATTTGAGTCCCTGATTGGTCAAAGTTCCACCAGGGTTAACTTTCAACACACGTTCAGTGGTTCAAGTTATTTGTGTAAAGCTTGAATACTTTTTCTAGGGACGTGTGAATGCGATTGCATACGTTCACATAGTCCACATGTGCCAAAGTCAAGGCGGATCTGGCCCTCTGGGTAATTGTGTCCAGTCCTCCAGATCGTTTTATTTTATTGTCATTAAAGGGTAACCAAACCCTAAATCCACTTTTTTTTGTCTGTTGACCTCCATAAATGGTGCTCTAAAAGTGCTGTCTGTTGGTCATTGCCAAATTTTTGACAAATTAAAATAAACTTGTTTGATTCTTGAAAATATAGCCTAAAACCATCTGTGTGTTGCCCCCTAAAGGTTGAATCGAGGTATTACAGTTGAAGTTTCAGAAGTCCCACATCATGATCTGCAGCTCGAGTAATCATAACAGTCTTGTTCTCCAAGCCCCGCCCCTCTCACTAGGTTTTCACATTTCGGCTGTGGGTGGAGTCAGCCTCCAACTTCCCTGTTTGGTGACCCTTTAATGGGCCGATGTTATCTTGGGCTTCTTTCTAGCTAACATTATTTTGACAGAATGTATTTTTATAGATAGTAAAATATTGAAAGTTATTTAAGGTATATTGGAATAATATTCCTCCCTGTTTTTATTGATATTTATGTTAAAAAGTTACGTTTTTAAAGTTAAAAAAATGTAGTTTTAGAGTGTTTAATAAACCTTTATCCAGTCTGGCCTACAGTAGATCATAAAAGCAGGTGAGGGGTGTGGAAACTAAGAAGTCAAACCCAAACATAAATGAGCAGCCTCCTGTCCTGGCTCGGTGTCTGCTTTAACTGCTTGGCCTCTTGAGCAGTGACACCCACCAACTCTCAATGACTTCACAACACTCAGGCAGAACCGAGCCCGACCAGCTTTCCGTTTATTTTGGCCCCGGCGCCTCTGCACGGCATCCTCCATGAATGGAAACTTGGTCCTGACAGCTTTAGTGGGCCCGTTCAGCCCGGCAGCGCTGGCACCCCGCCGCCTCTTTGCACAGCAGACTCATTCACGGCCGCCGCAGGCCCGGCCCTGACCCGGACTGACGGCACGATTTGGCCGCGGAGGGGGTTTGACAGACTCGCCCTCACAGACTTCACTGCTTGTAAACCGATTCACCTGGTGGAGTTTGCTGCTGGATCGCAGACAGGAAGTGTCGCTCGCGGGTCGTCTGGAGCTCGTCATCCGGCAGAGCTGCGCTCGGAGACGACGGCTGCCCTTTTAAGGCGCAGAAGCGGAGCGTCGCATCAAAGAGCCGCTCCTCACAAAAAGACGCCGCGCTTTAAATGGCGCACTAAATTTTTCTGTGTTTAGAAGTTCCCCCGGCAGAGTTATTGTCCAGCATCCGAAACCTCTTCACTGTTTGAAGATACTGGACGTAGGAAACGTAAACGAGAGTTCTTCATGCTGGACTGTTTAACCCCCCCCCAAATATCCGTCATTTTAGAGAGAAAATAAGGTTTTGTGCATCATCTAAAAACAAACACATTTTAATAACATCAACATCTAAAACTATGACCTACCATCAATCGGGGAGATGTAGTCAGACAGGTGGGCCCCCCCTGTGGCCCCCTGTGTGAGCAGCTCACTGTAGGGGCTCCGGTGGCTCGCCATCAGGTGGTAATACTCTGCGGCGCTGGCTCCAGGAGGAGGAGGAGGAGCGGGGGGAGGAGGAAGCCCAAACAGGCCTCGGTCCTTCAAATGGTCGTGGGCCACTGTGTGCATGTGGGGGGCGGGGGAGAAGTTAGTGGGGTTTCAACACATTGACTGCATAAGAGAACTGGACCAAGTCAGTGTGATGTCACTGATTGAAAATGACTTAAAAAAATCAGGTTGATTACGTTGCCATTTTTTTATTCATTTTTCACCCATTCACGTCATGAGTAAGCAGTGATTGGTTGGTCTGAGTCATAGACACTGTATAGAGAGAACTGGACTGATTACCCCCTCTTCGTTTGCGTTTCAAATACCTCCTCCAATGTTCGAAATGTTTGAGCGACAGATTCTTTCCAAAAAGCTCACTCCTGATTAGCGAGAATAGTTGCCAAAGAAATGACGACTCAGACCGAGTCGGACCATTAACCACTTGCTAACATTGCCTGGTTCCAAAATGGCGACACCCGTACTGCGGAAAAAGTGGCGACCGAATTGACTTCATTTCGTTGGAACCGGAAGGGAATTTTCTATTGGTGACGTCCAGTACTAATAATTATACCGTCTATGGTCTGAGCCAGCGTTTCTATGGCAACCACTCTCACCAATCAGGAGTGAGTCAACACAAATCTGTTAATAAAACTTTTCAAACGTTTGTTGTGAGCAAAACTTACTTTCATTGAGACATCTGATTAGTTTCAATAGCTTGATGCCAGCCGGTACTTCCTGTTTGGAACATGAGGAGGGGGGGTCACCCAGTCCAGTTCTCATATACAGTCAATGGTAGGAATGTTGTCCATCAAAAACCAGAACTTTTGGTGTCTTTTGTCCTTAAATAAACATTGAGGAAGACTTCCACCCGTGTAAATAAACACGTCTGTTCCTTCTTCTTCTTCTTCAGCGTTAAAACCTTTAACACTGAAGCTCCCAAGTTTAAGTTCTTTGATTTGCTGTAACTTTTCAGTTGTTGACACAATCAACTATCAGTAATTATAATCATAATTCCTGCAGATTCTGAAGGAGAAAAGCGGCTCGTGCCGGTTGGAAAAGTAACAGTACGTTAAAGATTTTGTGTTAAAGCTTCAGGTGTTAAAGGGTTAGCGGACTTTAATGTGGGATCCTCCACTAATGGTTTCTTTAAAGTCCCTCTGACAGTCCACAGCATGAAAAAGACCAAATACTATGAAGGAAATATTGTTTTTTAAGATATTTTCTTCACTGCAAAATCAGGCCCCCCTAGATATAAGTAAAAAAACATCTTAAAATTTAAATAATTAAAAAAAAAGCAAAATAAGAGTCTACCAATTGGATAAAATAATGGTTTTTAAATTTTTAGTCAGTAAAAGATTTTTTCAAGCAAAAATTGTTTTTGGTATGGAAAAACTTTATTGATAAATTTGCCTAAATGCCGACCAAAAATATTTTTGGGGGTTGGGTTTACTGTAAAAAAAAAAAAAAAAAAAGTAGGGGCTCATTTTGAAATTTTTACAAAAATTATTAAAAATATTTATTAAAAATACATATTTACTCCAAATAGATATTAAAATATGTCAAGTTGCCAATTTTCCTTCATTGGTCTCAATGTCAAATAAAACTTTTTCATTTTCCGAACGTTTTTTATCAAATACTTTTAATAGTCTTGAGAATTTGTGGAACTTTGACTTGAGGTGAACTTACGTTCCGCGGGGCTGAGTCCTCTGGCGGCGGAGATCATGGACAAGGTGGGGCTGCCGTGCACCGACCGCAGGTAGTGCTCCACATGAGGGCTGACGTAGGGGTGCGGCGGGCTGAAGGGGGAGTCGCCGGTTGCCATGGCAGCGGGGGAGAGGCGGATCAGGGAGAGGTCTGAGATGACGGGAGTGCCACTCAAACCTGCCGAGCTGCACAACAAAAAACAAAAAAACCCATCAGCGTGTGATACCACCTTAAACTTCTCTGGTCTTCATAGCGGCGCTGCAGGCTGGATTTCCACCCCCATCCACAAACCGAGGATCCGTTTCAGGGTCGGACCTGCCGAGACACGACGCTCGCCTTTGAAGTCACTTCCACCACATGACCTCTGCTTTACCTCTGAGAGAGATTGCATCAAAAAAGATCTGTTTTTGGTGTTGTGTGTCGTTTGCGCAGCAGAAAAAAAACGATCCAGGTGAGCCATCTGATGGACAGACGGAGGCTTACGTTCAGACTTGTCAAGTGGGTACAAGTCTGAATTTGACTCGCCGGGTTCTTGAATTACTGACCAAAACATTCGGAGACACAGACAGAAAGAGAACGGCCCGAGGAATCTTCTCTCTTATCTTCTACTGTGTTCTTATCCAGTACATGTGGGGAGATTCTGGTAGAACCAAACCAAATTTACTAGAAGCACTTTTGAGTTATTTTTAATGGTTTGGGGTTTCTTTAAAGCACTTTTTAAAAAAAAGTTTGATCTTTTTTATTCCCAAAATTTAAAATTACTCTGTGCAGGTTCTGAAGTGCAATTTGGACTTTTGTTCTATTTAATATCTGATTTTTTTTTTATAACTTTTAAGCAAACTTGAGTAAAACTAGTTCCGATTTTTCATCTCTATCCTCCGTTTCAATCCTTTCTACATCTTACCTGCTCCCTTAATTAAACATTCACATCCATTCATGTAAAATCCAACAAAGGCTGCGTTAGCTTGCAGTCAGACTCTGGGTGTGAATCCAGGATGAGGTGATGTTTTTCTGTGGAGCAGATAAAGATCTGATTTTTTTTTTCCCCCCCATCATCTCTCTGAATTATTGACGCTTTCATCATGTAACGGCCTGCAGGTGAGCGCGCGCTCTCCTACAGAGTTTATTTACCGTGATAACAAGCTCCTGCAGCCTTCACAGCCAGAGCCACACGGAGCAGAGATGTTTCGGTATTTAATGGAGACGGGGTGCCGATCTGGGAAGTCCTATTCTAAAGTTGAGTCCCAAAGCAAATGGTTTGATTCCATTGACAAACTGGGAAACAAGAGCTAACAGGCATTTGGGATTCATCTAAACCGCCTTTTCCTAAAGATTTATTTTGTAGAAAGGCTTATAAGGTCAATTAAGACATTAATATAGACGTGAAAACTGTTCTATGCTCAGCTTGGATTCCAGCAGGAATTTGTCTCAGGATTGTGTAAAGAAATTAAAGAAATTTTTATTCAAAGATGAAAGTTTTTTTTTCTTTCAAGAACTCAGTGAAGTTTAGGACTTAGTTCCACCTAGTTGATATGGGTGGATACGGGCTGTCTGCAGGCAAAATATGGGCAAATCTGTACAGCCTTGGAAATATCACATGGACCATTTTATCTATGGGTATGCTGCGGGTAAGTAAGGGTGAAGTAGCTGCGTCGTAGATGTGTTGTACAGATTTTTCATTTTTTAAACCCCCCAAATCTGCGGATTAGGCAAGAAACCCGTTAGTTGTGTTCATGTGATAAGTGCATGTTTGTTATCTCGAGTTTGACTGGTAGAAATGAGGAAATTAGATAACCAGACGGTAGCACATGACAGCAAAGGGCTGGGTTGATAAAATTGATTAATTGATCTAAATCGATGTAAGCTTAATAAATCAATAATCGCTACGTAAAAGTAGAGATCGACCTAACACATAATGCTAAAGTCTGCTAGCTTGATGCTAACGTGTAATTGCTGACTAAATGAACATCTTTATAAACTTACAGGCATGAATTTTCCAAAACTCTTTTAAGAAAATATTTTTTAAAGTGGTCTAAAACATTTTTTTATGCTCATACTTTCTTCTTCTTCTAGAATAAGGTGTAATGCTATAGCGCAATCGCCACCTAGTGGCCAAACTGAATTGTCCTCCAGGAGAAGCCGAACAATTGTTGGATCTTCTTGGTTTGAGAAACCATGAAAGACCGTATGCTATTAACAATCTCGTAATTATTTCACTAATTCATTTTACAGTATGTGAACTGCATCAGATTAATATGAAAATCATCAACACATATATGTGGTTTATTAATATATTTCTAGGCGACTGTGTCTAGATTTATAAACCATGTAAACTCAAAATTGAATTGAATGGATTGAAAGAATTGAAATAAATCGGAATACTATTGAATCTGGAAATTATTGGCGATACCCAGCCCTACAACAGCCTCACCTGTATATCATAAGTACTGCAACTGGCTGTACGAGCATCAAGGGAACTGCAAGACACACCTGCACTCCCTTAAAGATGCTCTACGAACCCAAACCTGGACACACCCCCGATATAGGTGCATGTGACTATGTCTTTGTTCTTGGACATGAGGAATCTCCTAAAACCTCTTATGGTCACCAAGACAAGAACTTCTCTCTGTGGAAGAACCTGCTCTTGGAGTCACCAGAATTATCTGACCTTCTTCTTTTCTATAATACCGTCACCACAGATCCCTACCGAGGCTCCAAGCGTGTCTGAACACACTCCCAATCAGTGTCACTCTGGTCTCATTAAAACACAGTTTGATCTGCCTTTTTAGTGAGTCACTGATAAGGTTTTCTTATGTCGTCTCACACGAATATGTACAATTTAGGCCTTTTCTACGTATGAAATTTTGGTCTTTTGTGAAACACGTGATATTCGTAATTCATAAATGTTTGTCAAATGATGGACTTTTCATGCATGTACCACTTTTATTGTATTTCTTCTGTGGTTTCAATGTGGTTTGTGACACATCTGTGAAAATAAAAAAAAAAATCATTTTTGCAACACGCAAAGTTTTTGTGACACGGCCTTAACGTTCAGAAGTCTAGGTGTGGATTTTCATGTTTCCTGACATCATTGCAGATTTTATAGCTGCTTTTCTTTGGTTAAGACCGTCTTCATCATCACTTTAATTCCTTGTCATAATCCCCCAATGCTTAATGATGTGTTCCTCAAGTCTTCAGTTTCATCACAGCTGGTTTCTGGATCTCCTGCCGTAAAAACCCAAATGAAAACTTTTCAATGGGCTCATATTGTAATGTTTCCAAGCTGCAGCTAAAATTGAAACGTGTCAGGCCGATGTGAAGCAGGCTGCAGGGCCGGTCTGAAGGAACTCCACATTAAACTACCTTCACCTCTGAAAATCAGGTGCGACGCCGCTCACACCTCCTGATGGACCTAACCCTGCCCTCCTTCTCCGCCGCACGCTCGGGTTTAATGGCCGTGGCTGCAGCAGCTGCTAACATCATATCAGCGCCTTTAATGAGGTGTTCGACTTTACAGCAGAATTCCTGCTGCAGACTCTAGGATTCAATCTTGCACTAAGTAGTCAGCGTAACGCCAATTGTAGTTGTTTTTTTTTTCTTCAAATAAAATGTGGAATGAAATAAACTGTTAACTAAAAAAATCTGTTTTAGAAAGTTTGTCAGTTGGGCTGAAGATGAGGATGATGCTCAGACCTTTCCCAGGGATGATGAAGAAGTTGAATGCGGTGTATTTATATAGCTGGTTCTGAAGATAAATTGCAGTGACAGCAACGCTTGTCTAGAGGTTCAGAGAATTTCTGATTTAGATAAATCAATGTCATAGAGATAAAGCCTTAGTCACACGCAACCGTGCGAGGGTTGACTGTTTTTGGGTTGTCCGTGGAGGGTTGTAGAGAGTAGTGGCCGCCTCTTAAGAGGAGTACAGGTTTGTCTTGTTGTTCTCTTGAGGCTCATAGGGTCACCTTAAGGGACATCATGAAAATAGAACATACGATTGTTGTGTAATATGTAGTATTTGTAAGAATAATGAAAGTCGTACGCACCTATGACATCATACACTTGTCATTGATAAGGTGCCAGTACTGGCACGCACAGGGTAGACGTGATCCGTAAGTACCTGGAGAACGCCCACATAGACTATGCTCTGGTTGGACGATAGGTCTCACCTACTTCCCCCTTACTTTTCCTTGTGTGTTGAATAGGTTTTTGCTACGACCTGACGCCCGCAGCATACCCATAGAAAAAAATGTGCATGAACGTTTTCTCTGTACCGGTCTACGACTTCGAATTATTGTTCTGTCCACCTGCATGTCCCATACAGATCTGCCCATTTTCCCTTTCTTGTATTTCAAGTCAGTCTAGTAAGAATTGGCTGATGAAGAGAGAACCACTAAAACGTGTAGTAGATTGTTAGGATTGTTGCGTTGGGTTCGTCATGGCTGTGTGCTGTTTTCCTTTCGTACAATTTCGGTTGGTTAAGGAGTTTGAGATTCAGCCTCAGAAGGCTTGTTTCTTTAGGCAACATTTCAAATCAAAAACATAATTTCAAACCTCGTAGATCACCTTTATTGTTTATCTTTTCTAGAATAGATTACAGGCTAACCTTCTTGTAATCGAGTACAGCTTGGACTCTTCAATGGTAACCAGTTTATCTCAGAATCCATTGGATAGTTAAGTTGCGGCTCTGCATGTGTAATGTGTTTCATCTGATTTTTATTTTTTAATCATTCACAAATGCAATAGTACATCAATCTAAGGTCACCAGCGCAGTCTGTTATTGTTCTTCAGTGACTCTAAATGCACACATCTAAAACATTTTAGATTATATTTTATTTTTAAAATGATTTTTTATTTCCTAGGGACCTTTAGCGTTTTCGTGCTATAATACACAAACTTATATAATTTAATTTCACAAAATGTAACGTTCTTGGAAGTCTTCAATAGTTTTAGGCTTCTTGTGTGACCCCACATTGTCTGGAGCACATGTGCCAAAGTCGAGGCCCGGGGGCCAGATCCGGCCCTCCAGATCATTTTATTTTATTGTTATTAATGGCCCGATACTATGTTGTGTTTATTTCTAACTTGTACAATTTTTGATGAAATATATTTTTATGGAGAGTAAAAAATTGAAAGTTATTCAATTTATTCTTGAATAATACTACTGCGTTTTTATTATCAACTGTAATGTTAAAAAGTTTTATTTTTAAAGTGTAAAAATTTTAGTTTTAGTGTGCTCAATAAATGTTTATCTTGTTCAGCCTTCTTTTTTCCTCAAATAAAATGTTTGATAAAACATCAACTTTCTATCGTGTACATTTGCCACAAAAGTATTATTCAGTGTCCTGGTGAGTAGGGCTGTCAAAATAAGACAATTAGGTTTTTTTTTTCCTTTCTTTTCTCAAAACTTTGTTGCACTGTTTTTAAAGTCGTGTATCCCACTGACATTGACACACGTACGCCGTAGTGCTAATCCGCTCAGTAGTGATGTCGTAGGAAGTTCAAAGAAGACTCGGGTACCGACACGTCGACAGGGCTTGAAAGTGGGAAATTTGAAAAAAAAATACAAGTAAAAAGTGTCCAATGCAATATCTGCAAGGCAGAACTTGTGTTCCATGGCAGCACAACGGCGATGCATGAACTAAGCTAACATTAGCGCAAACTTATTAGTTAAACGTTTTCTGTGCATCCCTGCAACCTCTACTCCATCTGAGCGTAATCTATCTGCTGAAAGGAACATCTCCTCTTAAAAGTGATCATGTCTTTCGGAAAGACGTAGAAATGCTAACGAGTAAGAGCATCTTACACTTTAGAATTATATAGTCAGAGTGTAGTAAATACAGTTGTGAGTTCTCAGCACCACAAAATACACTTCTGTTGTATTTGGGTCAAAACTTCTTTTTGGGAAAAAAGTTCCCTTGTTTCAAATGTCAGAGCATGTCCGCATTCGATTTAAGTCTTGTTTATCTGTGGATTTTTCTTCCACTGCTAGGGAAGCTCTAACCGGAATTAGAATCAAAAACAAGAAACGAGATAGACAAAAAAATCTATGTAAATCAAAATAGCCAACGCTACTTTTCCTTTAGCAGATAGAACACTCATGACAAATTACTAACTGGTAATTTTTTTAAAATCTTCGCTTTTTCATCATGGAATTCACACAAAGAAGTTTGTGTGGCGCACATTTTAAGTTGAAGGCCATGGAGCTTGCTTTCTAGGAAGGAAACGGCACTGCTGCACCCAAGCTTAGCATCAATGAATCCAGGTGAGATACATGTACATTTACAGTACAAAATTGTTATTGTAAATATCTAACTTTTCAAGATAGATATCTGCGGCTTATAGCCCGGTGCGGCTTGTATTTCTTTTCTTTTTTTTAAATTGAGCAGATGCGGCTTATATACAGGCGTGTCCTATAGTCCTGAAAATACGGTAATTGTTTGTGGCAGCTCTACTGGTGAGACTTATTTGATCAAAACACTGAAGATACAACATACTTTACACACCAAAACCTCTTCTTACATTCTGTTGAAACCTCCCCAAAATTTCCACTTCTTAACTCATATTTTTTTGCCTTGTCTCAAATTGATATGTACTGGAGCTCCTCTCTTTGGACTTTGTCCTTGTGTGACCTCCAGCAGAGTAAAAACCTGCAACTTTGATGAGGGTTGAAGGTTTTAGCTTGTGTCTGGAGAGGCGCAGGAGTTCCTCCTCCCTGTCATGTGCTCTGACAGAACAAGAAGTACCCAGAGAAGAAGGAGGCTTCCCTCTGCGGCTGCTTATGACAGGCCTGACAGAATAAGCAGGATTTCATTACAGGATATGCAAACAATGATGAAGAGGACGGCGCCGGCATGTCATGTTAGACAATCAAGGAGGGGACCTCTGACACGCCGCCTCGGCAGTGTAATAAAGTGCCGCACAGGCGACAAATGACAGCGCACTTAATTTGCTGCGCAATGTTCCTATAATTAGGTGAATTTGGCGCAGGCAGGGGGGAGCGACAGCCAGATCAAGGTCTTGATGAATTAGGGTCCACTGTCAAGATCAAATCACATTAATCAAGGTGGCCGAGTCCGCGGACAGCCCCCCCCACCTCCTTCTTTCGCAGCGGTGTGATAAATAGCCCTGCTTCCGCCAGGCGTGAAGTATGCATCACCATCAAATCTGTGAATTTAAATGGAACGCCTCCATTCGCGCGCGCGTATCGACTTTTCTGGTTTTTCTTCGGTGATGGAGAACTTGAGCTCAGGAGCGCGCGCCCGAGATCTGCTCGTGCACGTGCTCTTTGTTTTAATGCGCATCGCTGTTCTCAAACTTTTCACCACTTTTCCCACGACATAAACTCTGGTCAAAGTACGGCAACTTTCACAAACTTGATGTTAGAATTGTTCTGCCGCCTTAAGTACTTTGACCTTTAGCTCTACAGCAAGAAATCTAAGCTTTCCTCAATTTTCTTCAAACTTCCTGTGAAGCTTTTACATACGGACTTCACAAGTGTTTTCTATTGTTCAAACCCGCTAAAGTCATTAAGCTAGGTGGGGTGCACACCCGATGGGTCGGTAAGTAAAACCTACTTGCACCAAGCACCCCAGAGCATGTCGGACCCCATGTGCGGTCCAGTGATCAGTGGTGGGACACAATGAGGCTAAAGCTAGCTTGCAGAGATAGAGGAAAGCATTGATCGGTGGTGTCTGGAGAGGTACAAATCTGATATGATTGCTTGATGATTGCATAAGACACATCCTGTGGAATAACTGCACAAAATAAAACAAGAATAAATTTAAATTACCATATAGCTATTTAAAATGTTTTTTTTTTGTATTTGCTTCAAGCCTCTAGTTTTAGAATGGTAATAGTAAAATTAGACACATGGTTTAGTAATGGAATTGAAGACCGTGGGGGAGTTGGTCAATCTTGAACGCCAGACGATCCACTTGGTTCAGTTTTTTACAAACCAAAACACAGCGAGAACCGCAATATTCAACTTCCTGTTTAGAAAAATACATTTTATGTTTTTGTGACCATTCATTTCTAGCACGTAGCTTTAAAGATTTACAATAATTAAATTATAACAGGCTTATATTTTTCTATAAATTTCTAATTTAAAAAAGAAAACTTTTGTCAGCAGCACATCCACATTCCTTTCAAAATTAAATACACTGTCAAATAAAACACAGTAAATGAACAATAGTACATGAACCTGAATTAAAAATCCAATAAAGTCCTAAAATTGCATTCATCCATCCATCCATCCATCATCCCTGGATGGTGAGTAGATTAGACCTTTTACCATCATTACAAATTCTTCACGATATACTTGCTACACGCACAACGTTTCCATTTTCATGACTTTTCTTGTGGTCACGTGAGCCTCAAGGAAACTTCAAGACACACTCTATGACCCTCCACGGGCCCAGACAACCCAAAAATTTGCAGCACCCGTGCAGGTCAACCCCCGTACGAGGGCGTGCGACTTATGTTAAGGTCACAAATACAACTGTCACTGTGCGATTGGGAGGTATTGGTAGAATCTTCAAGACTTCATGCTGCCACCCGATTTTTTGGAAATTGTTGGCGTGGTCATGAATACAGACAGCGCCAGTCAGGTGGCCGTCAGGTGTGCTGCCGGGCAGATGGCGGTACTTGATATGGATGTCCGCTGTCCAAAGACATTACATATAGTTCAGTCAGAGTTACCACCACCCGCAACTCAGAAAATGCAACTGCCACCTTCTGATTGCAAATACAGCTGCAAGGCCACCTGCCGAATTTGCTAAAAAAAAAACCTTGCATGTAGGTCGCTGCACTGTGGTATTTTGGGATGTGTGAGCGTAGCCTTGTAAACTCATGCATGCTTTTTTAAATACGTTTAAATTCTCTTTCCTGCATCTCCCTTGAGACCAATTGATTTGTAAAACCTCATTTCCACTGAGCGGTACCATCTCGTCCAGTGCAGTATTTTGAGTATTTCCTTTGTAAAATGGATCCATTAAACAGTACTGAACCATACCTCTTGGGAGACCCCCATCAGTTTTAGGTCCATTGAAAAGTGGAACGGAATGTTCAGGGCAGAGCCGCCGTAGCCACTCGTTGATTGGTAGAAAGCGATGATGACATTAGAAAGCGCCAATATAGCACTCATTTAAGCTAACGTTTCCAACGTTGGTGAGCATTCTGGTTTTTGTGGTTTCTTGTTTTCTCTTTTGGTCAGAAGTCTATATTAAAAATGCCTGGAAACAACAGCAAAGGCCTGCAGTGGAACTTCAAACACTCTTTGTCATCGTTGGGGACGGATTGTTTTTCAAGTCGTCACACTACAATGACACACTAGCGGTCTACACCACCCATGTGCCGTGAAAACAAACCGCTCAGTGGAAGCGAGGCCTAACTGAGCGGAAACCATCCATCCATCGTCTTCCACTCATCTGGGACCGGGTCGTGGGGGCAGCAGTCTAAGTAAAGATGCCCAGAATTTCCTCTTCCAGCCACTTCCTCCAGCTCCTCTGGGGGGACTCCGAGGCGTTTCCAGGCCAGCTAAGAGACTTAGTCTCTCCAGTGTGTCCTGGGTCTTACCTGGGGCCTCTGCCAAGTGGGACATGCCCAGAACACCTCCCCTGGAAGGTGTCCAGGAGGCATCCGGACCAGATGTCCGAGTCACCTCAACTGGCTCCCCTTGATGTGGAGGAGAAGCAGCATCGGGATCTCGTTCTTTCTGTCACGACTCAGAACTCATGACCATAGGGGAGAACTGGAACTAAGATCGACTGGTAAATTGAGAGCTTTGCTTTGAGTGGAAACGTGGTAACTGGACTGTACCATACCAGACTGCTCAGTGGAAACGAGACTTAAATGTATCCAAAGAAGTAGACAAATTGTAGAGCTACATCAAAAAAGCCCAAAAAGGAAAAAAAATCGATGCACAAGTATAAATGTAAACAGCAGAGGAGGTCCATGTCAGACAAGATTCACTTCATAAAGTCTGCTGGTGAGAACAGAGTGGGGTCAATGCGCCGCGCTGAGCAAGCAGGAGATTTTCTCAGAAACTGGACTGATTTGGATTACAGAGAGAGGAGCTTCTTCTCTTCTGGATCCCTGTAGCCAAACTTCAGACTCTTCAGAACATCAAAGTGTTTTCGTCCCGAGACGACTGGAGCCAAAAGAGCAAAGCTTGCCCACATAATCAACTGTATCGGAAACAAGGGCTGCAGAAGAGGAATTTAGAGCCTGCATTGCTTATTCACTTTGGAAGCCAGCGTGTTGGCATCTGCTTTTGATACCGGAGCTGGCAAACGCTCAGCTCTCATCAGCGTCTGGGAAACTCGAGGGTTTGGCGTCGCTAACGGCGCTTACCTGTGCATCGGGTGCAGGGCGTGGGGCTCGTAGTGGTAGCGCCCCTCGTGGTGGCGCATGTCGATGGGGATCGGCGTGTGGAAGGTTGGGAAGAGGTGGTGAGGAGCTGCAAGGACAACAGAAGAAAAAAGAGGAGACTTCAAAAAAAAATGAAGGAGACATCTCAAAGGCAAAAAGCTCCAATATATATAAAAAAAGAAAGTTTCAGAGGCCGTTTCCTGTAAAACATTGGCACTATCGCACCAGAGAAGCAGAATAAATAAGTAATCAAAGTCGTCCCGAGAAATCTTACAACTTCAACATAAAAGATAGCCAGCCCGGCTTTTGACAAAGACCTGCAGCTACAGCTTTGAACTGACAGGGTGATGGGCTGTGAAGGAGTGCTGCAGCCCGGCCAGGCCCGAACCTGGCCTCACAGCGCCCGGAGACGCTCCCTCCTGCTCCTTTATCCAAACAGCGCCGTCTCCGCCAACCGTTAGTGCACACAGGAGCTCGCCTGTGTTTGTTTTCACTGACGCAGAAAAGTGGATGAGTGATTCTGGTCTGAGATGGGACTGTCTGGACGTCTGATCAAGAGCAGGATCTTCCATTTTTACTTAGAGGGGGGTTCACTGGTAAAACAAACCCGGCTTTCGTCAACACAAGCTGTACTCGCTCAATGAACGTCTTAAACCGTACACGTACTGGACCCGAAACAGAACTTTTCTAAACAGGAAGTTCCTCCTCGATGACTGCTCTCGCTCAGCACCTCTGCACGTCTGTCTGGCTTGCTGAGAAAAGGTGCGTCTCTGCTTCTAATTTAGCCGCTCGTCTGTTTTTTTAGGCTTTGCTTCATCGTGGATCCACTTAATGGCCCCCTTTAATTTTTTATTACAGTCTTCTTTTGCTTTCAGGACCTTTTTGGGGATCTGGGAAGTTTACCAAAACCTTCAGAAGTAATTAGCCCTCGACATTACAGAAGATGTTCTTCCCTTTGTTTCGCCGACACATAAACGCAGCCTTTAAACCTCTTTATGGAGTTGTGGTTCTTGTTAACATTTTTCCCAGGTTCCTCATCTGAAAGCGCTTGGCGAGGGCGTTCCCAGCTACGCTTCTCTCAGCATGCACTCCCTCGGTGCGGCTTTAATTGTAACCTGGTGCGTCTCGTCTCCGGGCTGCCTAATCACGGAAGACAAAGAGGACGATGAGGAGGAGACCCAGCTGATCTCTGGACTGCATTAAAATTCCTCAAGTCTTTCTCACACGCTGCCTGGTGGGAATGTCGAGGGCGACCTGGGATTCTGGAGAGGACAGGCCGGGGCCACGGATCATTATCCGCTCCGACGCCAAGCATGGGGTTGGACAGCGGGGCCCCGTGGGTCTCCGTGGGGCCCGAGAGCTAGTGAGTCAGCATTCCAGGTCCATTCCTCTCACTCTGCACCTTGACAGAGACGACCGGCCGGCCTTTTCGCTCGGCTGGGAAAGCGGCGAGATTCCTGCTTTATGTTGACCCGCTGACGGCCACAGCTGTCACACCTGTGACAGAGGTCATGATTCATGGGAGGACGGAGGGGTTGGGGGTTTGCTTCTGCTGCAGGACACGGTCCTACAACATGTTTACCGCAACTATTCAGCAGCTTATTTAGACTTTTATCAACAAGGGGGCAAATGTCAAACAGGTTTATGCTATTTTTACATTAATAGGTTAATTGGAAGAAAAATGGTTTTCATATCACGTTTTTAAACCTTTTTAGGTACAAAAATGTTGGCATCCCTCAACATTAGAGCTTAAGGTCCAGTATTGATGTTATTTGAACTTAGGTAACTCTTCCACTGTTCACGTAAGTAATGTAAATCCAGCTGGAAGTAGCCATTCATTGGATAACCACTGGACAGATCAGCCCCTCCCCCTCATGTTCCAAATAGGTTTCAAGAAGGTCAAAGTCCCATAGACTCCCATTGAGAAATACAGTTATTTCTCAGTCATTTTTATTTGTTAGAATAACCATTCTTACTCTGATGCTTCCTTCTAAACATCTTTCTAGTCCTAATTTTTTTAAAGATATTTTAGCTTTATCGCAAGTTATTTAAGTTATAAACTGACCAATCAGTAAAAGCACGAGGTGCCTGCTGGCCCCGCCTCAAAACTTTGATTGATAGATTCTCCTAAACCCGCCTTCAGTGAAAGGGGAGGGGACTTCCAACAAGCTCACTCATGATTGGTGACTAAAGTTCCTATAAAAACGTGCTTCAGACCTTGGGCTGTAACGAGTATCCGGGTGCTCGGGTATTCGCGATCTGCTCCTGAAAATTCAAGTACGGATTTTCGCAACGTCAAAGATCGGTGATTTGCGATCTTTATAAATGTAGTAAATTGTAGTAAAATATGATCATAATATCATCTGGGGACAATGTATTTTTGCTCTGAAATGCAGATTAATGTAGGATAATTTCAATTTATTTTCATCCATCCAGTAAATAGACATACACATAGCAATAAACATTATATAAAAAAGTAAGAATCGTGGTTCGATTCGTGAACCGTTGAACGTTGGATCGGATCGCCACCTAAGCAATGATCCACAGCGCTACTCAGACCGACTCGGACCAATCACTGTCGACGGGTTTCAGCATGGCGGCAGACTATCAGGGAGCCACTATGACAGCTTTGGCCTGATTTCTTGAAGGTAGGGTACACTCTGAACAGGTCCGGGAAATGTAGTTCTGTGCTGGTATTATGCAATACATGTCACGTGGACCCATATGGAGGGTTGATCCATAACGGTGCTGCGGTTTTTTGGGTTGTTTGAAAGGGGTTGTAGGGAGGAGTGCTCTCTTATGGGGTCCAGATGACCCAACTCTTCTATTGATGCGATTCCTCTCATGACAAGGGGGACAGGATTTCCTGTCTGTCATGGACACCATTGAAGATAAAGAAAAAAAAAAGGAGCGGTTGATCCCGCTATGCTAACTAACCTTTTGGTGGACAGCTAGTGAGTGCCACCGCTAGCTCTGATGATGAGAAAAAGATCCTCCTGTTTTATTCTTTTATTTTGTTCTGTCATGTTAATGCTTAAACTTGACAACAGACAGATGAAAGTCACGTTTAAAACGACCATCAGGCACAGCTGTCGCTGAACGAGTGAAGTACATCGCACTGGAAGAGGCTCCGAATGATCTGGTGAACCCAGACACGACGAAGTGGACTTTGCAGTAGTTCAAAGAGCGTGTTTTATTTGTTCTGCCAGGGACATTTCTAGTATTAAAGAGTCAAAAACAGTATTAGTTGGGCCACCATCTGGCTGAACTCTCCTACAGAAGCCCGCGTTTGGACCAGAATCCTGGAAAAGACTTGAATTTCCCTCTATGTGGAAGTTCCAAAGAACATTTGAATTTATTTCAATTTTCTCACATCCCCGTCTTCCTACATCACCTCCACCCTGACTAACTCCTCACCTGCCTCCCCCCCTTGACCTCCCCCCACCCCTCTACGCAGTAATATGGCTCAGCAGCTGTAATTACCTGTGGACCCCCTCCACACAGAGCCGGCACACAGACCCGAGGAGGTGAGGACTAAAGGCCTCCATTGAAGGAGCAGCTCGAGTTAATGCTGCATTCATAACACTGGGGGTGAATTATGGGAGAAGGGGGTGGAGGAGACAAAGAGCCGCTCGCGTTGGTGAATCTGGGTCACTGACACCACATGTGCGTAGTAGTGGAGGTGCACAGATCCAGGAGGAGGAGGAAAAGATGGAGGCGGTGCACAGAAGTTTTGTGTCGCTTCTTATAAACTCCCTCCTCCCAACTCGGCGAGGACGACCAGTCCCGAGTCCAAAATCTCTCGGCGGGGCCGGGGCTGGTCCCACTGACCGGGCCGGCTTCCATCACAAAGACAGCTTCCATTGTTCTGCCAGCGCGGGAAGAACAAAAGGCGAGCGCTCCTGAGAGTTCGAGAGACGCATTTAACCGAATCAGGGGGCAGCGGCCCCATCCCCCGACACATGTAAGGCTCTCCCCACACCGCCGGCCAGCCATTAGTCTTCGGTTGATGGCGTTAGTGTGAGAGGAGCTGTGAAGCTCCTCAACATCTGCAGCGCAAACATTGTTTTATGTTCTTGAACCGCAGAAAACGAGACCTGCAGCTTCAAATACGTTTTCACAGCAGTTAGAGGGTTTGGACCGCAGACGTTCACACTTCCTTTACCATCTAAGCATGAACCCATAAACTTTTAAAACCCGCTGAAATGGTGGAAAGAGTCAAGTTAGTGAGCAGAACTGAAAAGGAAACTTAAATAGTACACTTTAAAATAATCTGACACAACTGATCTGCCGACTTTGAGTCTGATTTCACCTGATTTTCCAACATATTCTCATTCCCAATTCGTCTTATATGGACAAACACTTTTTGATGTTTTGGGTATCCCCAACTCGTCGTTTTTTGACGTGCTGGCTGTGCCCATTAAATCAGGGGTCCCCAACCGTGGGACGTGGTACTGGACTTGGAACAGAACCAGTACGGGGTAGGGTATCAGTACTGGTCCGCGTCCCGAGGGTTGGGGATCCCTGATTAGTGTCTGTGGCCTGATACCAAGCGGCCCTCAGACCGGTACTATGTCCTGGGGGTTGGGGACCCCTATTTTTAATGGGAACGGCACATCAAATAACCAAGAGTTTGGGACACCAAAAAGTATTGTGGAGGAAGCCCCAACCCTACGTCTATAATTGACGAGTTAGGAGTGCGAATGCGTTGGATTTTCGCATAAATGGTCACTAAATTTGATAAGGATATTTAAACCTTTATCGATAATGCTTTAGCTCCAGCGTTGACGTTCTTTCCACTTCTGTATCTCTTCAACTGTTTATACCACGATTAACAAAATTCAAATTGATTTTGAAGCAAGAGAAGCAGTTTTGTGGAGGAGGACCTGGTTATAGGCAAGATGGCGCCCAAACATCATTAAACTCATCATTAGCCGTTAGCTGAAATGTGGTAACTGTAGTCAAAGACTGAATTTGCGTATCTATACTAGAAGATTCCTAACCGTAACCCGGTTCTGGTGTTTTTCTAGGGGAAGAGCGTAAACTTTGGTTGAAGACTTCCGGCTAATGAAGCTTTAGCGCCATCTAGGGGTCCTTGGTGTTGTCTGCAGCCAGGTCCTCTTGGTTTTTTGCCGTTACATAACACTTTAGGTTAGTAAAGTGTTGCACATCGAGGCAAAACCGATTAAATAAAAGCCCCTACTTCAGAACCAGGTCAAAGGGTTACGATATGAAATATCTTGGATGTTAAAGAGTCAACACAAACAAAGATTTTTATACGTATATCCTTCAAAGTCCTACTCCAATCCTCTTTACATTTATTGTATTTTAATCAGGATTTTGCTGTTTTTAGCCAAAAATCTAAAGACCGGTGTCGATTTCTTGGACATAGTTTCTGCAGAGGGGCAGTAGTTCATTAGAAATTCACCTCTCAGATGTGGGCAGTGGAGTAAGCCTACCCCAATTTCCCATCATCCATACGTTTACAACCCTCTCCTGCTAGCTTATAACCCTTCACAACTCCAAGCTAACATTAGCGGTGCAACAAAAATAGAGATCGGAGAAGATGCATCAGAATGGAGCGAAGCAGGGGGCTTGTGGCCCACCGATTGTAGTTTTTTTGGTCTGCTCCTGATTCACAATGATTTGGAAAAATAAATGGAATTTTGTAATTTTACATCATGCAAAAACAGAAACAAGTTCATGTTAAAAACATGAGTTTTATCAGAGTGGCTCTTTGAACAACTTTCACAGACCAGGATCTTCTAGCGTTCTTTGTTTTATAACTTTTCTTTATGTCTTTGACTCCTAATTGGGATAAAGGATGGGTGTTTTGGTGAAACACTAAGTAAATCAAACTAGAAAAGAGTTTGGCTTTCAGTTTTGCGCTGAGTGTCATGATTTCAGAATCCTGCATCTATAACTCAGAAAGTTAAAAACCAGAATATTTAGTTTCGTTCGTCCAGACTGTACGGGTTTGTGTTTGCAGAGATGCTTCAGTGTCCTTCATCTTCCCCGTAAGAAGACACAAAAGTTTGGTTTAGAACCAGCGGACCCACCGAGAGGTAGAGCTGCTCGTCAGCGTCAATAACCTCCACGCTTCGGTGGCTGTAGGTGAGCGGGCCTCCTCCGCTCACCTTCTTCCATCGTTAGCATGCTGTTTGTGTAATTTAGCGGCGTTAAAGCTGCTCAGCTTCAAAGACTGATTGCAGCTGGAGTAATCACCTCCTCCAATGCATGCCTGATTTATCGCCTGCTCTCTTAATAGCACTGCTTAACACACAGGTTTGTCCAGATTAAGTAATTACCTCAAAGCTAAAGTTTATTATCTCGGCGGACTGGTCGGTGATAAAGGCCTGCTGTCGAGCGAGGCACCAGAAAGGCCCGGAGCCGTTGAACGAGAGCCGTAATTAAAATGCAATGAATTAAAGAGCGGCTTCTGTGTCAGCTGCTTCACAGCTAACATCCATATTACCCCGCAGACACCCCTGCCAGGAGGGCGCCTGGGATTACGCCGCGCTGCTGCGGCAGCTCCACGGGAATTTGTTTAAACTGTAGATGACGGAAAAGGCCTCGCTCCGCAAACCGGGGGAGAGGAGGAGGAGGATCAGCCGTGACGCCCTAATGAGGTGTCCGTCTCCCCCTCTGATCGGCGCCGAGGAGGCCCGGGACCCCCACCAGGATTTTTTCTGCAGATGGATGGAGGGCCGTCCTGTCGCATCAGCACTCGGCGGCCTCCCGGGTCGGCTGCCGCTTGTTGGCCGTGAGTTGCCGAGGCAGAACCACCGCCGCCACTTCTGACCAGGTGGCCCCTCCCCAGGCTCTTCCCGCCTTGATGGGTCGTTTTTCAGGGAGCTGAAATAGTGGGCCAACGTCACTAATCCTTAGAAACGGACATGTCAGCGTCGTACCAAAGCTTTTCTGCACTAAATGAATCATTGAAGCACAGAACAAATTATAACACTCAACGTTTTGAGGCTTGAAGCTGGAAGATGAGTCAAAATTCTGATCAAATTGTTCTTTTGTGTTCTGCTTTTTGGGTTATTTTAGCTCCATTCACGATGCCGTTTTTTTCTGCAGGCTCTATTTCAGTGGTCCCCAACCACCGGGCCACCTGCACTGGGTCAAAAAAGAAAAAAAAAAAAAATATATATATATATATATATATATATATATATATATATATATATATATATTGCTAACTTAAAATATTTCCATTTCATTTGTATTCTGATCCTGAAGGAAGTTTTACTTTGAAAGACTTCCAGATTCTAATCACAACATCCATCTGGGTCATGTGACCAAAAGCAGCTACCTACATGGCCAACTGGATTGCTAAGCTATTAGCTCAACGCTAAAAACAAAAAATAAAACATATTTTGAAAGTTTCTTCGGGGAGAAAAAAGCCAGCGAGAAAACCAAATAAGAGCTTTTTACTTCAAAGAACAATAAAAATACGAAAAATTATACAAATCAAAAACTTTGTTTCATTTAATCTTCATCTTCTGCATAAAAAATATATACTTTTTGTTTTTAATTTTTAAAACAAAATTTCTTCTAGTGGCATTTTCTTTTGAAAATAGATTTTCATAAACTGCAAACTAAAAAATGCTAACTTCAGACCGGTCTACGAAAAAAATATTGTCCAATTTAAACCGGTCTGTGTCCTGAAAAGGTTGGGGACCACTACTCTATTTAACGCCTCGTTGTGTGCTTTAAAAAAACTACTTTGAAAAGGGAAAGATGGACTTTCATAGCATCTGAGTGACCTGGCAGTGATGCGATGCTACTCCTGTGATCGTTCTAAATATTTTTATAAATATTACTAAGAACGTGACTCGATTTTCTGTCTTGGTTGCTTCTCGTGCAACAATAAAACTAACGACATTAATATATTTAAGGCTAACAGAAAAAAAAGCATGTATTTGTAAAAAAAAGAGACATTCTGGAGAGTTAAAAATCAAGCCCACATCATTAGCCTCCCACCACTGTACTTCACAGTCAATTAAAGCTACAATTCTACCTTGAAGAAATATTTTTATTTAAAGTTAAAAATTTTAAAACAGTTATTAAAAAAAAACTAAAAAATCAGTGAAGTTTTGGACGGTTGCAAATCCAGCCCACATTATTAGCTAGGGCTGGGAATCACTGGGTACCTCACGATACGATACGATACGCGATACATGGCTCACGATATCGATAATATCGCGATACTGCGATAATTGGTAAAAATCCTCTCTAATAACTACCATTATATAGAAGAATGTGTTTTTGGGGGGAAATATATCCCCATTTGTCTTTTTTACCTTAAACACAATCATACTAAACAACTTTTCTTATTTTGTGCAACAAATTATACACACTTTTGTGCAAAATTGTTGAAATCAGTAACACCATGTCTTTGACAAACATTGACAACAACGTAATTTTTAATTATCTGTCAAATTCAATGTTAACAATAGTAAACATGATCAGCAGTGACACTACTTAGTGCAGAATTGTTGTAAACAGAACAAATATTAAATAAGTCAAGTAGTGACAGCTATCTACCTCCAAAAGAATGTCACACCAAAGGATGATCAATATAATGTTTTACAGCCTCTCTCAAAATTGACCTAATTTTTCGTGCACTTTTCTCTCACTTGAAAAGGGCTGAGCATCCAAAAATAAAGGCTGATTTACTCAGACTGTTACTTGAGATTATTTTTCCAATTTTTATCATTTTTCCATTTGGTCAGTCAGCAGTCAATAGGTAAAAACCTTAAAACACACATAATAATGGCAATAAATATAATTTTAAGTGCTTCAATTAATTAGCATTCTCCCTGATTTTACAGTGAATTCATGTACTTTAGTTTAATTACATTTAAATTTAAGTTCATACATCAAATCCTGCTTTTTTTATTTAAGAATTACTTTAAAATTAACATTAGCAACAAGTAATTACATTGTTTGAAAACGTCACATTACAAATTTATCAAAGTTACACCGTACAGCAGCAGGTTAAACATTGAAGTGCATGAAAGCGAAAATTCCGACGCTCCTTGAAGCATACACAGACAACTGCGTAGCACGCGCTCAGTTCCCACAGCAAACAGAAAGTAAGAGATCGCTGACATTCTAGCGCTCAGACAAAGTCACTTCTTACCGGGCGGATCTCCTACAGATGGAGGATAAATGCTGACAGGTAGACATGCTTCACACACGCGCTACAGAGCCTGTATCTCACCGGTGCTTCTCCTGAATGAGCGCGTGCATCGCTATTAAAAGTCCGACGCAGCGTGCGCCCATAGTTCCGGCGCGCGACTCAGACGCTCAGCGCTATAGCCTCTTTAAATGAAAATATAATATCGATACTTGGTGAGAACCCATCGAGAATCGATCGCAGGACTAAATATCGCGATATATCGCAATATCGATATTTTGGCACACCCCTATTATTAGCCTCCCACCCCTGTGCTTGACTGTTGGTTTTAACATCTCAGCTGATGAAAATTTAAGTTTCTCTTTTATTTTTTAGGTGATTTTTATTCTCTTCTTCCCTCTAGTGTCATCCAAATATAGACTAGATTTCTGGCCTTTCCAGAGAAAAGATCCCAAACAGAAAAGTGAGTAAGTTCAGTGAATGTGACGGACCAAAGACCGAATCAGGAGACGGCGGTCAGAAGAGAACGTTCATGGTTTGAGGCCTGAGTCTTCAACCTGAGTCAGGCCGAATCAAAGGGACGTGAGGAGGAGCAGGAGGAAGCAGCAGCTTCATCTTGTCTGTAGTCACGCCGCATACCAAAGCAAATCCTGCTGTCATTAAGCCGCTTGTCTGTGAGGACCAGCAGCTGCTGCAACAAGGAGGTGACGTTTACAAGAAGGATGGTCGTCTGAGCGCCGACGGCGTCCCTGAACATTTGTTCTGAAGCAGAGAGTAGCTCCAGCTGCTGAAGATCAACACATGCTTCAGTGGACACCAAAAGACCACAAAAGTAAAAAAACAACAACAACAAAAGTTCAACCAGAAATCTAAACTCGGAGACTAAATCTACGATGATGAGGGCTTTATTTGGAACCATCTAAATTACCACAGAATTCTTTTTTTTTGTTTTAATCTTTTGACTTTTATTAAAAAATAATTTATTTTAAGTAGAGTTGTTGCGTATATTGACTGTAAAGTACAGTGGTGGGAGGTCAATGATGTGGGCTGGATTCCCCAAATTGTCCAAAAATTCACTGAAACATTTTGAAAATATTTTCCTAAACTTTCTGGCTTTAATTGAAAAAAAAAAAAAGACGTGATAATGGTGGCGTATTTTGACAGTGAAGCACAGCAGTGGGAGGCTGATGGTATGGGCTTCAGCTTAAAACTGATTTATCCTGGCATCTAAATTTTAGATATAGATTAAAATGAGAAGTTTCTGGACATTTTCATGGACATGTTCTGAATGCTTCTCATTTTGTCTTTATCCCGATTAAAGAAGGATTTTGGGGAGTCAAAGGTCTGGCCAATAGGAGTGTATTGTGGTAAAGTGCTTCTACAGAAGAAGAAAAGCTGATTCTGTCGTACAAATACAATTAAAAAAAAAAGCTTCTTTGATTTTTTTTATCTAACGAGTTTTTGTAAATAGATGCAAAACAGCCTTGTAAACAAACAGAATGATGGTATGCAAACGTCCTGACCTGCTTCTGGTCTTTCCTCAACCCCATTTCATGGATAATGACTTCAAACCAACAAAAGAATAAACATTTCCTCAAAGAGCTGCTCTGTGAAAAGAGGCTGATACAGATCCGAACAGAGCCGTGAGGTCAGGGGGTTCCACAGGTACGTCAACCTTTGAGACAGTCAGTCAGTCAGCAAATTTCCAATAAGAGATCAGGGTTTCTTCTCTTCTTTATTTCATATTTTGCTTTTTTTTAGTTTGGGAACAAATCCTTTTTGTGCAGTTAAAGAAAAACACAGAAGAGATGTCTCGTCTTTTCATCAGCTGCTTCCTGATGGAATTAAAGATGCTTGCAGCTCAGATTTTTTAAGTCTAGTTGGCGTTTTTATTATAAATGTAACCAGATTAAAAAAAAGTAGAAGTAACTTTGTTAGACCTGACTGTGATGTTTTAGAGGTAAAACAATAAACAAACTTAAACTTAAAAACACAGTTTCAACAACTCAAAGGTAGATTAAAGCCTAAAGAGTTAAGTTTTTACATTTATATCTAATTGATGGATTATGTTACAGACCCAGTCCAATAAAAAACAAGCTTTGGGTGTTTTTAACATGTTCTCTAGGCATTTTTCTGATTTTCTGTCCGAGAAAATTACGCAATTTAAAAAAGAATTTGACCAAAAAAAGCTTTTAAAATAGATCAAAAGATGATCGGAGTGAGACTTTAACCCTTTAACACCTGAAACGACGCTCAAAAAAAACACTTTTTAATGTAACCATACTTTTCAATGGTCCAAAGCGGCTTTTCTCTGCTTCAGAATCTACAGGAAATAGCAGTTGAAGTTACGATAAGTCAAAAACCGTTTAAAGAGTTAAAGAGTTGAACTCTATTATCTATTTAGACTTTATGCATCAGTTTTGCTGATGAAATGATCTGAAGCGGATTCATTTGTCCACTTTATTTGAGGTTTTCTGCATTAACTCGCTGTGTACTAGGTAAAACTAATAAAAAAAAAATACATAATCACATTTTTCTCAATATACACAGTAAAAAGTGAAACATTACATCAATTAACAAAAGTTATGTAATTTCTTACATTAAAAAATATTAATCAAACTAAAATTATTAGTTAGTAGTTCATTCAACTTAAAAAGTTTATTTGATAAAAATTAAAATTTGTAATTGTGACAAATTACAGAGCTGCCAATGTTCACTTTTAGTATAGAAAATGTATTTTTAGTCTCTCCTCTATTGGTTTAAAGACAACGGAAAAAAATACTTAAATGCCATTCAATGTGGAGATCCACAAGGTTCTGTTTCAGGCCCCCTATTGTGTATAATCAGCCAGAGCAGTCCCATTGAAATCCTCACTTTTCTTTATTAAAATAGATGGAAAATTGACTTTTTTGATTTAAAAAACATCTGAAAAACTTCAGATTATTGTTTCGATTTTGCTTTTATTGTGTTTTATTATTTAACAGGATTTCTTATAATATGTCAACTATACAGTCTCAATTAACTTTTTCGATTCTTTCCTTTTATTAAATATAATATTTCAGGTTTATTTTAATATGTGGGGTTTTAAAGTCTATTTAAACTAAATTAATATATTGACTGCAAGGTTTAAATAAAGTCAAAAATGAAGAAAAATCTAACTTTCTATAAATTAAGTATTTTTCCCTTCTAACCTCAGTTGTTTACACTGTAAAAAGTGAAATATTGGATCAATTAACAAAAGTTTTGTTATTTGTTACGTTTAAAATGATTAGTTTTCATCAATTTAAAATGTTGTCAATGGTTTACTCAACTAAAAATGCAATTTGTTAAAAACTAACATTTATAAATGTGATAAATTCAAGTTTTTGGATTCAATGTTTCCTGCTTAACAGTGCATTTCAATCTGTCCTTTTTGACACACACGTGCATAAATCAGTATCAGCCGGCATGAAAACCAAACTTGTGCATCTGCCTCATCCTGTCTCCACGTACAGAGTTTTACACAGTGGTTCTGACGTGTCAGAACCGCTTTCACGTTCCAACAAACGGGCCTTTAATGAGACTCTAATCACTTTCCCGGACTCTGGAGCGCGGAGCGTGAGGCCAGCTGACGGGGAACCACTTACTTCAGCGTGTTTATGAGGGAAAATATTTCTCAGCTCCCCGTGGCTACGAGTGAGGACAAGCGTCCGTCACATGTTTGCTGTTTTAAGAGGCGCTGCGGGCCGCCGGCCCGCTTAGAGAGGAACTTTGCAGCGGGCCGGCTGGCTCTCAGACCGGAGCTGTTAAAATCACCAATGTGACAGGTTGGTGCTTCGTAAAGATTTATGATGGGTGTACAAACAGCAGACTGTGTTTATCCTCACGTGCGAGCTTTGATTTCCACTGTAGCCCGGCTAATTAGCTGTTATTGCTAATCTCCAGCTGCTTTCTGCAACACTTACAAGCCAATTAGCATGCCTCTTCTCATTTCAGCGCGAGTCTGCAGAGACCGGAGGGGCGGAGGTTGTGGCTTTGGCTCTGTCGCTGCCTCACCTCGAGTCAGATTCAGAGATATTGAGGACACTCGCTGACTTCCCACAGCAACAGGAGATACCACTCCTGAGCCTTAAAAGCAATCATGGAAGCTTCACGTCTGAGGCAAATCTCATTGGTGCTCGGTGGATGTAGGAGTTGGGATTGTTGGCATAACCTCCAACCCCTGCAGCACTCAGCAGGACTCGTCTCCATACTCGGCTAATTCACTTCTGGTGATTAGTGAAGAACTTGTTTGCTCAAGTTGTTCAAAAGTTGTCACCATTCTGAGGTGATTCACTTCTGATTCCAGAGCGCGATGTCTAAGCTATGCACACACTGGACGTTCAAGAACGTGCATACGGTGTTCACACCGGACTGATACTGGCGCATGTCCCTCCACCTACAACTGGAAGAAGTTTGGATCCAGGATTTCTCTTTCACCGCTCTATTCCGACATACGAAAGGCTTCGAGTCATACAGTTCCATGATCAATTTCATCACGGTCGGTACTTCCGTGAAGTTAAAGGGACGCCATCCAAATGTTACTACCACATTGAAGTCCCCGAAAGGTCAAAGTTCCACCTGCAATGCGGGTTCATTGGTCACACGTTTTATTCTTAGAGTCAGAAAACTGTCCTCATATTGTGTACTGGTCAAAATTAACAGTTTTCAAGGGTGAAAATGGATCAGTTTTGACTAGGGCTGTGGATCGTGGATCAGAGAAAAAATACATCATCCCCAGACAATATTTTGATAATATTTTACTACACTCTACTATATTTATAAAGATCGCGAATCAGCGATCTTGGACGTCGCGAATATTCGTACTCGAAAAATCTACTCAGGAGCAGATCGCGAATATCCGAGCACCCGGATACTCGTTACAGCCCTCGTTTTGACCTGAGCATAGCTACGTGTCAATGAAAACCCGCGTCTATTGAACGCGCGCTTTGTATGTCGAGCCCGAAAACGGTCTTAGAACTGCAGCTAAGTGTAAATGCTAAAATTTTGAACGTGGAAGCCAGTAATGCGCAGTTACATAGGTACATATAGACGTGGCGTCTATTGAACTTATAGAACGTAGAGCCCAAAAATGGTCTTAAGAACGCTGTTTGCTAAGCATGAACATAGCGTGAGTCTCAGTCACATGTTCCTACATAGTGATTGAACAGTGCGGGTGCTACGGGTTATTGGGCCTTGGAGGGTCGTAGAGAACATACGATTGTGGTAAGTGTGTCATGAATTATTCATTTGTAAATACTTATAGATCACGTATAATATTCTCACTGTCCTTACATCACGCTCTAGCTGTCAGTCCGTTACTTACCTCCTACAAAAGCTGCAGACTTGGAGTTTGGACCCGATGCGTAAGATGTCTAATTGAGTGTCTAATTTCCTCATTTCTAACAATCGGCTATCACACGAGGAGTTCACACTTATCACATGAAGATCACTAACGAGAACCACTTGACTTTGGAGAGTCACCTGCTTCACCCTTAAGTGTTGTGTAAGTGTTCTCCACAACATTTCGTGTGCAGCATGCCCATAGATAAAAATGTCCATGAACATTTTCGCTCTACGTACTCAGTGAGCGATCTACGACCTTGATATTTAGTGCCTCCTACAAGTTTGCCCATTTTTTGCCCCTAAGGGCAGTAGTGACAAAGACTCGGAGTTCTTAAGGCGTCGATGACTATTTCTTCAAGTCTTTCACTCTCAGTAAAGGAAGTAGAGGAGTGTGTTTGCAAAGCTCCACCACTCCTGCAGATAACCTGTGTGGAGATTCTGGTTGGAACCATAAAAAGCTGACTGAAAGGAGCTCCTGCAGCTTGTAGATTTAGATCTCCTGGATGAGCAGACGGATCAGTAGCACAAGCCGGGCGTCCAAACCGAGACCTTCCTCTGACGCTGCAGAGCTTCAGCTTCCCTCAGCGGTGGGAAAACATCAAGTCGGGTTTGGAGCTCGGCAGAGCAAACCGCAGCTCCTCAGCCAGAGGAAGTCCGGGCTAATGAGGCCTGAGCCGCTGCAGGTAATGAGCGCTGAACTGCGCCGCCGAGCTCGTGTGCGCAGCCTCAGCGCGACCACACGCTGGCCTGTTTGCTGGAGTGCTTCACACAGAAACCCCTCTTTACTCCCCGTGTTTGCTCTCCGGGTCACCAGTTAAACTCACACACGTGCACACTTTGTGCGGCCCGCGCACGTGCTCGCCCCGCAAACCGGCGACGAGGAGAGGCTCTCCGGGTCCGAGTGTTGATCTAATGCAGGACCGAGCTGCAGCAAACCTGAGACCTGCCCCCACCCACCCCTACCCCTCTGCCCCAGACCTTAGAGGCCTCCTCTCAGGGGGGGTGGAGGACTAATTTGCAGTCTGGCAAGCCGGCGAGGAGAAATTCCACACAGAGAAGGAGGAGAAGGAGGAGGGGTTTGCCTAATCCTCAGAAACATCCATATATCGCTGTGCGCTGGTAGACCTGCAGGAATGCAGCCTGTTGTTGTTTTTGGACCTTTACGGACCAGAAACACTTGCGCCTGCAGGAGTCGGCTCGAGCTTTGGGGGTGCAGACGACCAGAGCAAGTCGACCCCCCTTGATCCTGCTCTTCCTGCTCTGCTAAGAACTTTATTTAAAACTAGATTTGTGTTTGTGTGGCTTCATCTTCAAATGTTTTTGGTTTTTTTCACAAGCCATAACTTAACGAGCGCAGCTGAAGACAAATAATGAGAGCCCAGAATCCACTAATCTGAGCGTCTGTAAAAAGGGGGACGCACCACTCTGTTTTCAGTTATGGCAACCGAGGCCTCCTTATGGGCGCGCGCAGAAACTTTAGATAAAACGGCGGCGGGGCATCTTGGAAAGTCATCAAGCTAAATGTTTACAAAGAGGCTCAGAAATGTGGAGAGAACCCATTAGTTTAGATGATTATGAAAGCAGCAGGCGGACGGAGAGACGCTACAGGACCCGAACTCTGTACAGGAAATAAAATGTCTTCTGTTTTTTCTTCTTTAGATTTTAATTTAAAATTATATTTTAAAATGTGCTTCACTAAATACAAACACAATCTTAAAAAGGGAATGAACTAATAAAAAAACAAATACATGGTCATATAAAATCGTATTGCTGTGAAAGCAGCCTTAGCATATATTTAGATTACCAATATTTAAATACAACTACTCTAATTTTTTTTAAATTAAGAAAAATCTAACTTATTTTAAAAACTTAAATCCAATTTTATTTAACCATCCCAATATTACAACACAGTTGCCTTAACGAACCAAAAACATAAAAACAAACCGGACTGCTACACTAAACTAAGCTGGTTATCCTGCCCTAAGACCCTCGTTCTCAGTGAGGAAAAACTCCTAAAAAATCATAATCTGGTTTAAAAAGAAGAATTCTAACCCCAGACTGACAGTACTATTTAAGAACTAGCTTATCTAACTCAACAACTACGTTTGAATAGTGTAGTAGATTGGCTTCATCTAGATGTAACTAGGACAGCTAGGAGCGCAACACGAGCCAGAGGTGAGGTCCACGGCCATGGAAATCTACAAGTAATTAGTGGCAAATTTATCTTTTTTTTCATTCCTAATAGTAACTAAAATATTTTTGTTACCGTATTTTTTTTTAGAGTATTGTGGTGTTTTTTTAATAGTTTAGCTGAAGGTGCGACTTAAGCTACGTTCATCACCACTAAATACGTTGTTCACCACCTACAGTTGGTAGACCTGAAATCTTGTGAATTGTGTTCCATTTTTTTTTTCAAAGCTCTATTCCGATATATAACACAAAGATTTGGTGTCATAGAATTCCCGTCGGGCAAAAACCGCAATAATTAATTCAATTTTCCAATGGTTGGCATGCCATCTGCATGTCACTACTACATCGGAGTCCAACTGGTTTAAAGGGTAACCAAACAGAGCAGATGGAGGATGACTCCATTCTCACTCTGAATTTGAAAAATGCAATAAAAGGGGGCGTGGCTAGTGGAGGCAACTGAGCGGGGGAGTTACAGTTACAGAACCAAAGATGGGCGGTGCTTTTATACTGGAGCTGCAGAGCATGATGATGTGGAAATTCTGGGACTTCCACCAGTTCACCAATCATATAATTAGACTGCAATACCTCAATTCAACCTGTAGGGGGCAGCACACAGATGGACTATGCTTTAAGGAATCAAACAAGTTTATTTTAATTTGTCAAAAAATTGGCAATGACCAACAAAGAGCACTTTTAAAGCCCCATTTATAGCCAAAAAAAGTTGATTTTATGGTTCGGTTACCCTTGAACATTCATTGTGCGTTCACGTTTTGAGCATATAGCCTGAAAATAGTCTTAAAAATGTGTGTAGCTACGCACGAACGTAAGAGTTTTTGAATGCATTTTCGTGAGTGTGCATAGACTTTTCATTAAAAGCTGTGTGAACGTTGCTTCCAAATTTATGTGATTTAAAAAAAAAAAAAAAAACACAACCACTAGAGGGCACTGTATACGTGTGTATCAGTATTTGCTATTGACAGCAATGCAGAAGAAGAAGTGACGCTCTGTTACCAGAATTGTTCAAAGTGACACAAAGACCAAAGAAATCAACTAATGTAGTGATTTGAAAGTACATAGAGAGTTAATTAATTAAAAAATATGTGAACCCTACTTAGTTTTATCCATAAACTGGACACACGTTCAATAAACGTGGTGCGACTTACGCAGGAAATAGTTTTCTCTATCGTTGTGATTAAGACTGAAATTTAAAATCATGCGTCCATTTTGCACAGAAATTGACGTACCCCTAAAGGGTTCACATACTTTCTTTTGCAACAATATTCAGTATTTTATCGTTATCTATTTTGTTATTGTGATGTGCCTTTCAAGATAAAACGTCTGTTCTGGATCACATATTTTGTTAAGATAAATTAATTCCAAAAATATGATTTTTTTTTTCTTCTTTATTCAGTCTTTTTTGGCTGTTATAGTCCAAAAAATTTGAATTTTTTTTGGTCGAAATACCGATAAAAACATTTTTCTAAAAGATAATCTAATTTTTAATCAGTTCTGACATTTTTAAGTTAAATTAGAGGCTAAAGTGGAGCTAATACGCTATTATTTTTTTCTTTTTTGTTGAAGTATTTTGTCTTTTTTAAGCCACTCTAGATCTCGTTTCTGTCAATCAGCCTCTTAGCGCCTCTTATTTCTAAATGATGAACTCTACAGACGGAGTCACGGCGGGATTGTTTTGTGCAGCTCCAGTCGTCCCAACAGAAAAGTGAGTCGGGGCCTCATGTGAAGCAAAAAAAAAAAAGGGACCACTGCCCCCATCCTCGTCTTGGTCCTCTTCTTCTCAGGAAGATTAGTGGCCGTCTTTTTTAGAGTGGGAGGTGGATGCCGGGGCTTTTGTGGTCACATTTTTCTCTGCCAGCGGCCTCGACCCCCTGAGTGCTCCCCGTGCGCGCGGTGAGGGCTGGCGCTCCCGGCCACCATCAATTACTCATTGTCCACCTGCGCGATGAAGATATCCGTCCTTATCACGAGCGCGGCTCGCCTAAAATACCACTTACACAGGCGGGAAACCCCTCTCCATTAATCTAGGAGCAGAAAACGCTCTCCAAAAAACTGCAGTTTACTTCAAGGAAAAATCTTCTGCTTGACCGAAAGGACTCTGATGGATGTGGTTATTGATCGGGACATCATCAGACATGAATTTACCATAAATTAAATTAGTTTGTATTGACTGCACCTCCCTAAACTTAAATACGTCCGATTGAGGAGATTATCTTCTTCGCTTTAGATTTTTTACAAAAAAGAAGTTCCTTATCCTAAATCCCCCCACCTGGAGCGCCTCAGGGCGGTCTAGGAAGTGCTAAGTACTTACAGCCCCCCCGACCCCTCCCTCGCAGACCAACAGGACTCAGCAGAAAGACCTGGGAGGCTGCAGGGAGGGGCGGTGGGAGGGAGCCGGGGAGCGCCGAGCATCAATCTCCCTCTCAAATGACAAACTCAGTCTCAGCAAGATGTATGTTACGAGCCACCAAAGCCAGTTAATCAAATCATTAGCGGCACGCCGTCGCCTCCTCTGGCCTAGTTTACCGACACAGACGGAGAGGAGGGGGCGCCGAGCAGCGAGCGCCGACTGATGGCTGGAAAAATTGCTTCCTGTAAGATATGCAGTGCAGGGTCCTCTGCATCGGGGAGAAATTACGGGTCAGGGGGTGTCGGGTGGTACGATTTTGGGCGTGAATAATAACTGAAATAAATGAATCCTTTTTTTACATCACATTTGTGGCAGTTTTTTAACTTAAAACTTATGATTGACAGCTCAGAATTATCGACTTTATGGGAAATTTTATTATTTAGAACAACTTTTGAATAAAAAAAATAACCTTAATTTTCTGAGTATTTTTAACTTATATCCATTTGTTATTTTTTTTTACTGATTTTATGCAAAAGCTCCAAAATAAAGCGCTTTTCAGATGAGCGCTAAGCGACAGCTGTCACATGGGTTATCGTTACGATTAACCTAAATATTGTTAAAATGGATGACAAAGAAATTGTGTTCAATATGGAAAATTTGACCACTTTTTTGTGTTAAAGTGAACTCCTGAGGCCTTTTTTTCCATGACTATAGGAGCTGCTTTTAGGTTACACATATGCGCAAAACTTTATCAAATTCTAGCAGTTACACTGTTTCTATAAAATCGTGATTATGCGAATAAACACAAACCAACTCAGGCAATGTCATTCAAAAACACGGATATGAACAATACTTTGATGTACAGTGAGTACATTCACATTTCTGTCATGGACTAGCGCTCATCATCATCTATCAAAGGAGACGTCGGCGTTGTATTTAGGTGGGATTTTGGGAAATCATGGTTTTGCAGATGAGCTGTGTGCCTTTTCGTGGCATCCGGTTGTTGGTCATGTGACTCGTTTGATTAGAAACAAGTGTTTCTATAGCAGTTTTGCAAAATATGTTAAAGTTTGATACAAAAGCCAATTTTTTTTTAATAAATGCAAGTTTTTTTCCCAAATTTTTGTGTTTCCATTAGACGAGTTTTACATCAAACATCCAATTTGGGCAATTTCATAGTTAATGGAAGCACATTTACAGATGGGAACACGAAAAAGACTTGAGCTCTCCTCACTATCCAGAGCATTGGTGTCAAACTCAAGGCTCAGAGGGCCGCTGTCCTACATGTTCTCCAACCAGCCTACCACTGAAGTTCCTCATTGGCCAAACACACCTGATCCACGTAATCAGCAATAGAAACGCCAGGATGTCTGGGAAACCAGCAGGTGGTCTGACCTCGAGACCTGGAGTTTGACAACCCCTGATCTAGACTCAAACCGACTTGGTAAATGCCAGAAAGTTTAGTTTCTTGCTTTATTTGACTTTTTTTGACATTTATATATTTATATTTATTATATTTATAATTATTTATGTATTATATTTATTATTTATGTTTTTCTATATTTATTATTTATTATAAATATTCCTATATTTATATTTATTTTTATTAATATATTTTTATTTTATGACATGGATGAAAAAAGTCTTTTTTAGTCTTCTTAACGTGCTCTTTTTAGGATGATGGAGGACATAAATAAAGAAAATTAAGCTTAAAATTGAATCACTGTATTAAAATCGCTGTGAATCAGGAGAAGATGAAAAAAAAAATCTATTTATTACGTCAAAAAAAAAAGCCACAAGCTCCATTCCGGAGCTTCCAGTCCTAGACAAATAGATCCATGAACGTCTTCGTTTTCCTCATCTGAGCGGGATCAAAACTGTTCGTCTGGATTGCTCCGACATTTTTTGTTGCACCTGTAATGTTAGGTTGGGGGTGAGGGGCTGTAAGATAGCAGGTGAGAGCATAAACAGATGGATGATGGGAAGTGGGGGAGGGGCGTCAAAAGAACTGAAGCCACTCTGCAAGAATCCTGGAAAACTACTGTTTTTTCCTTTTTAAATTTTGGATAAAAATGGCAAAATCATAATTAAAAGCTACTGGGAACGGTTAGAAAAGTGGGATGATAGGAATTGTTGAAATGCATTATCTTTACCCCTTTATGATGCATGATGCTAATTTGCAAAATACCATTAAATTCAGGACCCAACGTATTTTAAATTCACATTCAAATTTATTTTATGTATAGAAAACTTTTAATATTTAACAAAAAGCACATCAAAGTGCAGCACCCATCATAGAATGAAACCACAACCCCAAATTTAGCCCCAACATACAAAAAAAAAAAAAATAATATCAATAAAAAAAAATGTACAAATGTACAAAAACCTGGAAAAAGTTAATTGTGATTAATCGCTTTTTTTTTTAGTCTCAGTATTTGACGACCACTTATTATGTGCGAATAATCAAAATATGAAATCACACAAAAAACTTTACATTTAAAACATTTATTTGTAATCACTGTTGTCAATCGATTAGAAAAAAAATAGGATTAATCACACTCTTGTGTTGCGATTAATCACGATTAATCGCAATTTACTAGGTAAAATTTCTTATAATTTCAAATAGTCACTTTTTGGGAAAAGTGATCTAAACCACAAAAATAGCAAAAATAAACGTATTAAACATGTATTTCTTTTGTAAGTGATCATGGTATAAGCGGGATAATCCTGAACTGCGAGTTAATGCGATTAAATTTGCATTAATACATATTAACTCGTTAATTCTTTTTGATTAATCGCGTGACTTAATGCATTAATGTTCACAGCCCTAAAAAAAACATAGAAGAATTTTTTTGTATTTAATTGGAAATAAAGTCAGGCATAAATTAGAAGAATATGGATATATTAGGATGTATAATGTTAACCCTTTAACACCTGAGGCGTCACCGCTAATGCTTAAACACAAAATATGTTAACTTTTCAACCGTTAGCACGATCAACGTCATTCCAGCTGATTGTGAAGGAGAAAAGCGGCTCGTACGAGCCGCTTTTCTCCTTCACAATCAGCTGGAATGACGTTGATCATGTTAATAATTAAAAAAATACAGTAAATCAAAGAACATAAACACTGGATACAGAAAAATAAAGTTTGTGACAGTTTTTTTCTGAACCAAAAGAACAAAGAAAGTCCTTTTTGGAAAGGCAATAACTCTAAATTTAACCAATCCGGGGAAAAATCTGATTTGAAGCAAACGTGTCTGAACGCATATGTATATAAACAGGGGGAAATCTTTCCCCTAATGCGGTGTGACTTTAATTCTCCTCGGGGCGCGTCTGGCGGCTGACACGCACATCAATAAAGTTTGCTGGATTTTTTGTCATTTTCCTGCTTTTCTCAATAATATTTCCTCTCTAAATACCCCCGGTTATTACCTATGGGGCTCCACATCACGGGGTCCCAGAGACGCCGTAAATTGGCGCTCGGCGGCATAGGCAGACAGATGCGTGCTGTCAGAGGAAATACAGGGGCTCATTTAAATCTATTAGCCGGGCAGCAGCGGGCCGAGCTTGGCCGGGAGAGCGGAGCTGCTGCGCTGGACCCGCTCCTCGCTAAACGCCATCCAAAACGTGTCCACCGCGCCAAAGCTTGATTCCAACCCCCCCCCTCGCCTCCTTCCAGTAATATATGTCCTGCAGGGGGGGCCGGACAGGGCAGGAGGACGAGGAGGGATCATCAAAAGCAGGCGATAGCGGCGTCTGGAGCACCTGGGTCCATTCTAATTGACTCTGAGAGCGACACATCCACTTTTTAAACAAAGTGGCTCTCACTTGAGCTTCATTATACGCGCACCCCATTTCCATAGGCCTCTGGGAACAGGACCTGGGCCACTCACATAAAATAAATGACCGCTCCATGATAAATGGTTCTATTAGCAATCCAGATTGTTAAAGTGTGATATAACAGATCGGAGAAGGGCGCGGGGGCCCATTCATTTCCCTCCCTTCTGCACACATGCGCCGCTGTAAATAGCTTGTTTTTATGTGTAAATAACATATTAAAACTCGGCATTAGCCGTCCCCTCTGATAGAGAGGAAATTGTTCTAAATAAATAACGCAGAATGGGAGTATAAAACAGGGCGGGCTGTTATGCATCCGCCTGCCGGGCTCAGAGGTGGGCATGACTTGAAGTGACAGGAATTGTGCAGGCAAACGTAAAGCATGCAGCGCCAATAAAAAAGGCCCGGAACAGCAGCCGTATATTACATTTGTGTTTTTCCCTCTGAAATAAGCGGCGGGTTCAAGGTCCCGGTCTCGTCTGCCTACCTTTCATGGTGAATATTGACTTATCAGCGCAAGAAACGTGAATAATAATAATAATAATGGAGATTACTGCTGGACGTAATTGGCTTCTGGCAGGGTTTAGGCCCAAAAAGAAACGATTGATTGGGATGGAAGAGGCTCGTTGTTTAACGTCAAAACACAAAAATGATTCCTGATTAAACTGTGAGCTAGGGCTAGGTTGATAAAATCAATCGATCTGAATCGATCTAAGCGTAACAGATCAATAATCGATCCATAAAAGTAGAGATCAATCTAACGCACGTGTCATTTTATTTTATTGGTATTAATGGCCCGATGTTATCTTGTGCTCATTTCTAACTTGTATAATTGTGACAAAATATATTTTTATAAAGTGTAAAATATTGAAAGTTATTTCAGTTTTAAGTTGATTAATTCTGGAATAATATTTCTCCCGGTTTTTATTATTTATAATTATGTTAAAAAGTTATGGTTTAAAAGTTTTAAAGATTAGCATTATGCTAGCTTATTTGTCTATTTTGACATTTACTAAGATTTTTCAGGCTATTTTGGAGTTTAGCTAATTTTTCAGCTACATGCTAGCTGTTTTAGCTAATTTAGGCTTTTTTTTTTGTTTTTCAGGTTTTTTTTTGGAGTTTAGCTAACATTTACACGCTAGCTATTTTGGCTAATTTAGGCTTTTTTCAGTTTTTTTGGGCTATTTTGGAGTTTAGCTAATATTCCAGCTACATGCTAGCCGTTTTAGCTAATTTAGGCTTTTTTTTTTGTTGTTTTTTAGGTTGTTTTGGAGTTTAGCTAACATTTACGCGATAGCTGTTTTGGCTGATTAAGTTTTTTTCAGTTTTTTGGGCTATTTTGGAGTTTAGCTAATATTCCAGCTACATGCTAGCCGTTTTAGCTAATTTAGGCTTTTTTTTTTGTTGTTTTTTAGGTTGTTTTGGAGTTTAGCTAACATTTACGCGATAGCTGTTTTGGCTGATTAAGTTTTTTTCAGTTTTTTAGGCTATTTTGGAGTTTAGCTAATATTCCAGCTACATGCTAGCCGTTTTAGCTAATTTAGGCTTTTTTTTTTGTTGTTTTTTAGGTTGTTTTGGAGTTTAGCTAACATTTACGCGATAGCTGTTTTGGCTGATTAAGTTTTTTTCAGTTTTTTAGGCTATTTTGGAGTTTAGCTAATATTCCAGCTACATGCTAGCCGTTTTAGCTAATTCAGGCTTTTTTTGTTTGTTTTTAAGGTTGTTTTGGAGTTTAGCTAACATTTACACACTAGCTGATTTGGCTAATTTAGTTTTTTCAGTTTTTTAGGCTATTTTGAAGTTTAGCTAATATTCCAGCTACATGCTAGCCGTTTTAGCTAATTTAGGCTTTTTTTGGTTATTTTTAAGGTTTTTTTTGGAGTGTAGCTAACATTTACACGCTAGCTATTTTGGCTGATTTAGTTTTTTTTTCCAGTTTTTTAGGCTATTTTGGAGCTTAGCTAATATTCCAGCTACATGCTAGCTGCTTGGCTAATTTAGGATTATTTTGTTTTTGTTTTTGTTTTTTAGGTTGTTTTGGGGCTAGGCTAATATTTACACGCTAGCTATTTAGTCCTTTTTTCCATTTTTTAGGCTATTTTAGAGTTTAGCAAATTTTTCAGGTAGATGCTAGCTGTTTTAGCTTACCCAGTCTTCGTTTATTTTTTTTTACGATTTTTTTAAAAATTGGCATTTAGTTAATATTTTAGCTGGCTATCAGCCTCAGCGTTTTCAGCTTGCATCTTCAGCGGCTAAATTCAGCTTACACATTCACACTACCATGATCGCAGGTAATGCTATATATCTAGTTCATAAATATGTCAAAAAACTATGGTTTTTAAGTTTTAAAAATTTACTTTTATAGTGTTCAATAAATGTTTGTCCTGTTCGATCCTTGTGCGATTCAAGTTTGAAACCCCTGATCTAACGCATAGACCTACAGTCTGCTAGCTTGATGCTAACGTTTAATGCAATTTCTTATTGGATGGCTAATGCTAACGTTAACGACCTAAACATACATTACTGAATAAATGAACATCTTTATAAACTCACTGGCATGAATTTCCAAATTTTTTTAAGGAAATATTTTTAAAGTAACCATTTGTGGTCTAAAGCATCGTTTTTGGATCATACTTTCTTTTTCTTCTTCTTGAATAATGTGTAATGCAAGGCAAACGCCCCCTAGTGGCCAAACTGGAATATCCTTGAGGAGAGGCAGAACAATTCAATCTCATTGTAATTTCACTAATACATTTTACAGTATGTGAACTGTATCAGATTTATAAGAATATCTTTAAAACATATATATTATGAATGTATTTCTAAAAATGAATGTGTAAACCATGTAAACTCAAAACTGAACTGAATCCAGTTGAAATTTAGTGGCTCGAAAGAATAATACATTTAAAAAAAAATTGTAATTAAATGGATTCTGGAAATTATTGGCGATACCCAGCCCTACTGTGAGTGATATTAAAAAGTTGATTGTCGGAGCTGAGAAATGAGCCAGTGGAGAAAAACAGTAAGAAAATAAAAGTAAAAGTGAAGTTAGGATGGATGATGGTCCGACGAACAGAGTTATCCAAAATGGTGAGTGATAGTGACTTAGGGTGCATTTAGACAATTTAGGATTTTTTTCAGTTTTTAGGCTATTTTGGAGTTTAGCTAACATGTCAGCTGCATACTAGCTATTTTGGCTAACTATGGCATTTTTTCAATTTTTTAGGCTAATTTGGCATTTAGCTAATATTTTAGCTGGCTATCAGCTTCAGCGTTTTCAGCTATCAGCTCCAACATTTTTAGCTATCAATTTCAGCATCTTCAGCAGCCAAATTTAGCTTACACCATTCACACTTATCGCAGGTAATGCTATATATCTAGTTTTTAATTAGTTTAAAGCTAATGATAGTTAAGATGTGTGCTTTACATCCAGTTTGCACATGATCCAATTAGTCGAATAATCGGAATAAATAATCGCCGATTAGTCAGGTATTAAAATAATCGTTTGTGGCAGCACTAAACACTACTTAATCAGAGTCCCGGTCAGGTCAAAGTTTGATCTGGTTTAACCTTCAACAGTCCTCAATAGTCCTGGATTTTGTACGTAGAGGCTAAAAACTGTCGTAGTTAAATACAATTTTTGAAGCCCAAAACAAGCATTTACGCATGTTTACATAGACTTTCATCGGAAGTGGCTCTTTGAACATCCACACAGATAGTTTAATTTTAGATTTTTGAAATAATTAGAACTAAAAATAACTTTTTACTGCTCTTTAATAATAGATTTTGGCATAATTTCTGCAAAAACAAATAAATCGAACACATTCAAAGCAAAAGTTGCTCCGGCACTAAAGTCTCTTAAGCGCCTGGAAACTTCTTGAAGAAACCCTCAGCTTTGATCACTTTAAAGATTACTTTGAAAGAAGAAATGGGGTTCAGAGAGAGGAAGAAGAGGAAGTGGAGAGGCTGAGCGCGCTCCGTCTGACCGCCGGGACTCTGTGGGAACTCTAATTATTATCAGCAGAGGGACAAAGTTTGCTCACGGCTTTGTTCAAATATTGAAAACGACCATGTCACCGCACATGCCAGCTCCACATGAAGAACTGTCCTACATTGGTATTCTCCTATGAACAATTAATGTTAGATTTCTTCATCATGGCAGGCCACCAAGTTCTCCATTAAAGAGAAGAACTGTCACTGGATCTCTGGCTCTATTTACATTTCAAAAGTGGGCCGTCACTCCACATCCATGTCAGCCCGCGAGCCACGCCGCCGTCCTCTGAGCCGCCCTTTTTTTTCCCCCTTTCGCGGCTTCTATACTCTGGAGGTAAGAACCAGGTCTTTTAACCTCATTATGCTGTGCTTTCATCACTCGTTCGCTGACATCTTTTAAACATGCGCACGTCTCTGTGTCATCCTCACCTCCACTTCACGGGACCCCCGTCATTAAAAAACACACCTCTGCAGGTCAGGTGGACTGTGCAGATACTCTCCAACAAATGCTGTCTTTGTAGTTTTTGGTTTTCCAAACTTTTCCTGCTGTCGAAACAAACCAAAAGAACTTCTCTTTTTCTTTACTTTTAGGAAGTTTCTATCCATCACTGAGCCTTTTCTGCTAACAAAAAACTCTAGATCTATCGTTTTTATTGGGGATATTGTCCTGGCTGTTTCAGATACACTTTATTTTTTACAGTCATAGTCAGTAAATGTTGCATGTATAATCCATTTTTGTTAGGGATACATGTAGTTCATTACAGATCCCTGGCAATGGAAAGCTTATGATTTTTCTACACATTCTCATTTCCAACTCGTCATATATGGACGCCTCTGCGCCACTTTTGGGTGTCCCCAACTTGTCGTTTTTTGGTTATCGATGGTGCGGTAGGGTGCCGATAGTGCGGGGTTAGGGTACCGGTTTGTATCCTGAGGGTTGGGGACCCCTGATTAGCATATGTGTCTTTTTCCTGTCTGTGGCCCAGTAATAAGTGGCCCTTGGACTGGTACTAGTTTGCAGCTTGGAGGTCGGGGACCCCTGATCTACAGGGAACAGCCAGTACATAAAAAAAAAAAAAAACGAGTTGGGGACACCCAAAACATCAAAAAGGGACGCGGACGGGGCCCGAACCATACGTCAATACACGATGAGTTTTTTTGTTTTTAATGGCCGATGTTATCTTGGGCTGGTAGCACATTGAAGCAACTCTATGACGAATGCGACTTGTTCAACACGTTACCTTAGTAAATCTTTTGTATGTCAAAATCAGCTGATTCACGTTGATCGAGTAAGTCAAAAAGTTCAGGCGTCACCAGCGACATCTCAGGTGTTAAAGGGTTTAAGGGACTTTCTTAATTTCTGATAGTAAAGTTTTTAGAAATATCGTAATCTAATAACGTTGTACAACTTTTAAGTTGATGGTTTTTGTGAAATTGCTATGGCGTATTAGCTTAACATTTGCCTATTAAAGTGATTATATTCTTTTTTGCAAATTCACAATAAAAGAGAAAATTTTTTATTTAATTTTCATTTTATAAAATTATTTGGCTATCAAAAAAAAACCTTTTTCCAACGTGATTTTCGGTGAACTGTCATTGAAGTCCCACTCCAATCATATTTTTATCTATTGTAAAAGCATTTCTAGTGCTCTTTAAATTATGATTATGCCATTTTAGTCAAGTTTTTTGTTTTAATTATTGTTTTCTTGGACATAGTTTCTGCAGAGCTGCAGAAGTTCATTAGAAGAGAGCTTAGCAGAGCTATCCCGCCCACACTTCCTCTCCCCGTTGGAAAGAGCTCTAAGCAGGGAGCTTGTGACAGTAGTCAGAGTACTACATCTCCCAGCAGCCCCAGCACACACAACCCAGATGCCGCTCAGCTGACTCTCATCTGCTAATCACCAACAGGACACTTAAGCATACAATACTTTGTGCGAAGTATTGTTTGTGCCACCCTGCCTGCATTACTGAGCATTTCTATCTGATCTTCTGTTTCTGACCCTGCTTCATCTCTGGTTGCTTGCCGCCTGCCCTGACCCTTGCCTGGACTCTCAATACTCTACTCTCTTCTTGGATTCTCCCATGCTCCTGATTGACCTCTGAATGTCTGACTATGATTTAGCTTTGTGGACTTTTAGCTACACTTAGTTCCTGTCTGAACTAATAAACCTGCTGCACGTAGAACCAGCTGTCTGCCCGTTTATTCAGCGTATTTTCTACGTCTTTATCAAGTGGCATTTTTTTCGTCCGCTTCTGATTTAAAACGATTTGAATAAAGTAAAAATAAAAAAAATAAAAATACAATTTTGATCTTGAGTGTCTCTATATATGTCCTCCATCACGAGAAAAATGCTACAAGAACTTGTTAAAAACACAAAAACTACAATTTTATTGGAGTAAGTCTTTAAAATAAAGAATTCTCCCATCAAAAACTAACTGAACAAAGTTTATTTCCTGACAAAAACCCAAGAATTAAAGAATCCAATACATGGATTTGAGGAATTGATTGATTGGATATTGATAAATTTGTTTTCTCAAATCCAACTCTGTTGTTAAGAAAAGTGACAGCAAACTTCGCTTCTTTTTGTTAGCAGGAAGCCCTCAGTCCTGCACTGCGACTGTTTGCAGCTCTGCTAAAGTGTGTTTTGTTCAATAAAAGTTGACAGCGGCACTCCCCCAGTCGAAGTGAACTCCAGCGGTTCTTTCTGATCTGCTGCTGCTCCCCTTCTTTTGGCTCAATTTCCAGCTTTGTCTCTTCTTTATCAATTAATGAGAGTTTCTTTATGATGGCAGGCCACCAAGCCCTTCATGAATGAGTAAAATTGTCATTAAATCACACATTTTATTTGCATTTCAAAGACGGCCCATGCGCTTGCATCTTTGTCAATCTCGACACCGCTGGCCCCGACCACGTTTTTTTTTTTTTTTAGTACTCTGGAGGTAAGAACAAGGTCTTTGAGCCTCATTATGCGCAGCTTTCATCACTCGTTCTCTGACATCTTTAAAACATGGATCCTCTCTTTCTGCCAGCCCGGGCCGCTGCTACTTCTCATTTAGATCAACAACACAAACACCTGCTCCCACCTGCTCGGACCCCCCGTCTCCTCTCCTGTCATGTTTTCTGCTCGTCATCGTTTACGGGCTTCAACTGTACACAAAGAGCCCGACCCTCAGAGGAGCTGAATTAATGCTCCTCCCTCTCAGGACGCTCTCTGTTTAGGATTCCTGTCAGACTCCTACTGTAAAGTCACCTCTGACCGCTTCAGGTTCCTTATAAGGTCCGAGGAGAACCGCGGGCTCCCAGGACGGAGCCTCATCTTTGATATGTATATTTTATCCGTCCTTCTCGCTCTCCTCTTTTGCGCCCCACTGAGATCGCAGCTGCAGAAAGTTTCCAGGAGGACTTTACCTCGAGTTTCAGACGGAGAGGGTTTCTTCGGGAGGTCGGCGAAGCCGCCGCCTCCGCCGCTGTCCATTTTGTCCTTTTTGGCGGCCGATCTCGGCGGAGAGGTCTCCATGTCTGAGGACGAGATCTGCGAGAGAGGAGCGACACAAAGGAGAGCTGTTAGAGCCGATCCGAGTGGAGGACACTCAGATGGAGAGGAGGATGCTTTCGAGACGCACTCTGGAGGTACTCAGACGCTCAAGAGCGTTCTTGAAGGACAATATCAGGGGTGATCTGAGAGCCAAAACGCAGAAGCAACAAGAACGCAGGCTCGTCCTTACGTCAAAGGTCTGACAAAGTCACACAAATACACATCCGACTAAATAAAAGGCTTAAAAAAGGAGAATGGATGTTTTAATTTGAAGGTTCTTATTCTCTGTTTGCTTTATTTTGACGATTACAGCTCAAAATCTCTGCAGCTTTCAAATGTTTAAACCTCTTTTGGTGCAGTTTATGTAAATGGCGTACCAACTTTGTTTAACAGTAAAAAAAATAATAATCTAACAAGTGTTCCTCGCTCCCTGCTCTCAATCTTCAAGTCTCCTCCACCTCATTTGGTAACCATAACAACAGCAGTTGGGATGCAAGTTTTCGGCTGATTGGATTACAATCTGAATTAAAAATTAGGTGTATTTAACTTTAAAGTCAGAATGTTGCAGTGTTTGTAAACAAAAGTAGTCTGTTTAAAGCCCCACCCCAATGAAAATGTGGGTTTTATGGCATTTTTCTCGCATTGTATTGTACATATGTACAGAAATCTAAGTTAAAAATTGTATTCTTTATTCAAATCATTATGAATCAGGAGCAGACGAAAAAATGCGAAAAAGCTTGTAGGTGTGACGAACAAGTTACTACGGCAAGCCACAAGCTCCGTTCTTGTAGACAAAAGGATCCATCCATGTACATCTTTATGTTCCTCATCTGATAAGTAATGAACTAAGAGACTGATTTTCAATCGCCATCTTCTCTGCCCTCAAACTGCACCAGTAATGTTATGTTGGTGGTGTGAGGGGCTGTAAACTAGCAGATGGGCATGTTAACAGAGGGATGATGGGAAATGGGGGCAGGCTTACTCTACGCAAATAGTTCCGCCCACAACTCAAGAGGCGTTTCCTACAAACAACATGTCCTGGAAAACTATACTGATTGGATAATTGGAGTAAAACTTTTAAATGTTCATATTTAGTCTCAAGAAGTTTTCAGTTAGTATACTTCCAAAACTACGTACATGGTCCATGGTATAATTGCTATATTTACAAAGTATACTTCAAAAAATACTTCAAATGTGCAATTTTTTCACTAAGGGTTATCTTAAAAACATTCCAGAAAGTACTACCTGAATAGCGGGGAAAGGTTTTTATCCACTTCTATTTCTGCAACTCTCAAAAATGAGTGGAAAATCTGTCGATGAAGATTCAGTAAACCCAAGTTTCTATTGGTCTTTTCAGCTTCTTCATTATCTGGAAGTTGTATCAGGAAAGCATTTCCGCTGACTCAAAGATAAATGCTTCCTTGTCTGAGACATCGAAGCGCTTGCCTTCATCAGAGGGCTCCTGGCTGTAAATCTCCACTCCTCCACGTGGAGCCGGATTGGCAAAAAGCCTGCTGGCACCGGCCCTTCCTGCTGGAATCTGAGCGATAATCTGCAGGCGCTGGGCAAACATGTCAGAGGATTTGTGCTAAACGAAGGCTTGCTGGGTAGTTTTTTTTCTGTCTTCCTGTGAACTCCCGCCTTTCACAGCTCAATCTGTTTCGCTGGCAGCCGAGGGGACGTGGGGGTCGGCACGAGGGCTCTCTGGGGTTAAAGGGGACGGAGAATAAGGAGGCGGGGGCCTTAGCTTGCATGTCATCAAAGTTTATTTGACTATTGACCTTTCCAGAGCTTCATTCAGAGCAGCTTTGGGCTTTGAGCGGTTAGAACAATACTACTTTATCTTCAAAGCTGCAATGGAAATGAAGAGGACTCTTTAGCCAGCTTCCATGCGGGTAAACTCCTTTAAAGATAAAGCTCTCCTAGCTAACCAGACACATCAGGCATGTGTTAAGTCTATAAATATGACAGTATTATTCCTCAAAAGGGTTATTTGTGAATAAAAATGACTAAAACAAAGCAAATATCGTCTAATTTGACTATCAAAACCAATAAGAACCTTTTAGTTGAGGCTAATATTTGTTACTTTTCTCAGTTTGGTCAAAAACTTATGACTATAACAAGCAAATCTAAAGCATTTAAAAAAGACTATTTAAGTCAAGATCATCTACAGCAGGGGTGTCAAACTCAATCACACAGGGGCCCAAAATCCAAAACACACCTTAGATTAAGGGCCGGACAGGATAAACATTTATGGAACAATCTAAAACTACATTTTTAAATGCTGTAAGCTGAATTTGGAAGCTGAAGATGCTGAAATTGATAGCTGAAAACACTGAAGGTGATATCCAGCTAAAATATTAGCCAAATGCCAAATTAGCCAAAAAAAAAAACATAAAAAAAACTTAAGTTAGCCAAAACGGCTAGCATGTAGCTCAAAAAGTAGCATAACTCCAAAAACAGCCTAAAAAATGAAAAAAAACCCTCAATTAGCCAAAACAGCTTGCATGTCACCTAAATATTAGCTAACTCCAAAACAGACCAAAAAGGCCAAATTAGCCAAAACAGGTAGGATGCAGCTGAAATATTAGCTATATGCCAAAATAGGCTAAAAAAAGAGGGTAACTTAGCCAAAACAGCTAGCATGTAGCTGAAATATTAGCTAAATAACAAAATAGCCTTAAAAAAACTTTGTAAAAAAAAAAAAAGCCTAGATTAGCCAAAATAGCTAGCATGAAGCCTAAATATTAGCTTAACTCCAAAACAGCCTAAGAAAATCCTAAATTAGTCCAATCAAGTAGCTGAAATATTAGCTAAATGCCAAAATTGCCTTAAAAACCTTTTTTTAAAGCCTAAATTAGACAAAACAGCTAGCATGTAGCTGAAATATTAGCTAAACTACAAAACAGCCTAAAAAAATCCCAAATTAGCCAAAACAGGTAGGATGTCGCTGAAATTTTAGCTAAATGCCAGAATAACCTTAAAAACTATTTTAATGAAGCCTAAATTAGCCAAAACAGCTAGCATGTAGCCTAAATATTAGGTAAGATCATAAAATGTCTAAGAAATACCTAAATTAGCCAAAAAGCTATGATTAAGCCGAATTATTTGCTAAATGCTAAAATAGCCAAAATACTCTTTTTAATAAAAGCCTAAATTAGCCAAAACAGCTAGCATGTTGCTGAAACATTAGCCAAGATCAAAAACAGCCTAAAAAACATCTTAGTAAATGCCAAAATAATAAAAAAAAACGTAACTTTTTAACATAATTATGAATAATAAAAAGGCAAGAATATTTTTCCAGAATAAATCAACTTTAAATAACTTTCATCATTTTACTCTCTATAAAAATATACTAGTTAGAAATAAGTGCAAGATAACATCAGGCCATTAATAACACTAAAATAAAATGATCTGGAGGGCCGGATCCGGCCCCCGGGCCTTGACTTTGACACGTGATCTAAAGCCACCAAGATCAATTCTTAAATTACCGCGCTCAAAATACACAAAATAATCAAGTCACTTAGTGGTTTTACAAGCTCCACTTGTGTCCCTATGGATTCTTGTGTGAGCCCCGCCCCCTCCTAGAACGACACGCACAGACAGTTGTAGGTCGCGGTTTGATGAACCCCCGGTTCATTGTAAACGGTGGAACTCGGTTTACGGCCCCGCTAACAAAGCAGACTTTGAGTGACGGCTCAGCCTGGAGGTGTCTTTATTGCCGCGGATGAATCGGCGTAACAGGTGTGAGGGGACAGGAGCGCTCGCGGAGCCCCCCCACACCCACCGCCACTGCCGCACAAACACATACAAAAGCCCCCCCCCCCTCAGCTGAGGTGATGTATGAGGCACATAATGGGAGGCTTTCACGCTCGCACTCCTCTGATCTGTCATTATTAGTCAGGCTTAACATTTGCTGCTCTCACGTTGGCAGCGCTGGTTGCTGTTTGAAGCTCAATAACAGTCAAACTGCTGTGAATGTGCTGATCAGCTCTGAGCCTTCAAACAGATGTGGGACAGCAATGGTCGGATTTACTCTAGAAAACACGTTTAAAGAACTGCCTGTCCCGTTGTCCCCAAATCAATTCCATCAGTTTAGCACATAAAAGTTTGAAAGTATCTTATTACATCAGTTCCTGAAGGTAGTTTTGGAGCCTTGTTAAGTTGTCATGTTATGTTTCAGAGGATACTATAAATATATCCTCTCATATGGCCCCAAACACACCAAACTGGTTAGTTTTAGGGCGTATCCAGACTGGACACATAATAGTGTCAGAGTTTGTTTCGCCAGATAATCCATACAACTTTTTTAGCCTGAATGCACCTAAGCGGGGGCTGCACGGTGGCGCAAGTGGTTAGCGCTCTCGCCTCACAGCGAGAAGGCCCCGGTTCAAATCCCGGCTGGGACCTTTCTGTGTGGAGTTTGCATGTTCTCCTCGTGCATGCGTGGGTTTTCACCGGGGACTCCGGCTTCCTCCCACCGTCCAAAAAACATGCTTCATAGGTTAATTGGTAACTCTGAATTGCCCCTAGGTGTGAATGTGGGAGTGAATGGGTGTGTGATTGCGGCCCTGAGACAGACTGGCGACCTGTCCAGGGTGTACCCCACCTTCGCCCTTCAGTAGCCGGGATAGGCTCCGGCACCCCCGCGACCCCGAAAGGGACAAAGCGGTCAGGAAGATGGATGGATGGATGGCACCTAAGCGGACTCTGGTCCAGGACATGGAACCGCTCTCTGACCCATCTTTAGAGGTGGTCTCGGTTTGTTTCCAATCAGTTCACTCTAAGTTTCCCATCAAAGTGCAGGATTTTCATTATTCTATCTTTATATTCATGGCCTTTCACAGTCTTGCTGTTTCATGATTTTTTTTCAGTTTAATTTTGCACAATTCATTTTTTTTACCACACTATGTTCTGCGCTCTGATTGGATGTTGATCAGTATCATTCATGATGTGTGACCTGTACAGAATGAATTAAAGCAGGGGTGTCAAACTCAATCACATAAGGGGCCAAAATCCAAAACCCACCTTAGGTTGAGGGCCAAACAGGATAAACATTTATTGAACACACTAAAACTAAATTTTTTAAACTTTAGAACCATAACTTTTTAAAATCATGAACTGGATATATAGAATTGCCTGCAATAATGCTAGTGTAAATGCTATTTGGCTGCTGAAGATGCTAGTGCTGATAGCTGAAGGTGCTGAAATTGATAGCTAAAAACGCTGAAGCTGATAGCTGAAAAATGCTGAAGATGATAGCTGAAAATGCTAAAGCTGATAGCTAAAAATGGTGAAGATGATAGCTGAAAATGCTGAAGATGATAGCTGAAAACGCTGAAGATGATAGCTGAAAACGTTGAAGCTGATAGCTGAAAAAGGCTGAAGATGATAGCTGAAAATGCTGAAGATGATAGCTGAAAACGCTGAAGATGATAGCTGAAAATGCTAAAGATGATAGCTGAAAATGCTGAAGCTGATAGCCAGCTAAAATATTACCTAAATGCTAAATTAGCCCCAAAAAATAACATTTAGCTGAAAAAATAGCTAAACTTCAAAATATCCTAAAAAACTGAAAAAAGCCTAAATGTGCCAAAATAGCTAGCATGAAACTGAAATATTAGCTTAACTCCAAAACACGTCTGTAAATGACAAAATCCTCCAAAAAATGTAAAAACGTAACTTTTGAAAATAATTCTGAACAATAAAAAGGCAGGAATATTATTCCAGAATAAATCAGCTTAAACCTTAAAGAACTTTCAGTATCTTACTCTCCATAAAAAATAAATGTTGTCAAAATTATACAAGTTAGAAATAAGCGCAAGATAACATCGGGCCATTAATAAAAATTTAATAAAATGATCTGGAGGGCCGGATCCGGCCCCCGGGCCTTGACTTTGACACATGTCCATTAAGGTGTAATACAATAAGGAGTTTTATAGCCTTAAAGCATCTATATTCCTACTTCACAGATTTCACCTTTTATTATTTGTGGAGGGTGATCCCCTTAATAAACATGAAGAACACTGAAGTTAACTTACACACAACCTCAGGCTCTGTTGAGCGATTGTTTTAGTGTCACATATTATTTATTTTTTATTACATGTTGTATAAAATGCATTATTTTAATTCTGCGTGTCCTTTTGAAGGCACCCCAGTCTTGTGACGTCCTTTTTTTATAACAGTAAAACAGGATCACATAACTATGCATAACTATAAAATGAGGCAACTAAATGGGTGGGATTATATAAATTTGCTTATTCCCAATTCTTTACAAGCAATCAATCAAACTCTACTAGACTTTAGTTTATATTTACTATATTTAATGAATCAAATGTGACATAAGTGTGTCTTTGTTTGTTTTCTGCTTTACAATCATTGCATTCAATTAATTCTGTAACGAGTTGGAAACATTTGTGTGTTTTGTCCTGTATTTTTCACAGTCTATTCTTTAAATAAACCAAATAAATCAATCAACCAAAACTACGAGAGATAAAGTTGGAAAACTGATGGGTTATTGCAGTTGAAATTGTGAAAGTTAGTTTTAATTCAGTCTAATTCATGTAGTTGTAATGTTTTAACAAAATAATTACAGTGGTACCTTGATATGGTGCAGTTCACCGGTGTTTATAGATTTTTTTTCAGCAAAACTTTGCAAGTTTTTATTAATAGTTCACCATGTTCTGCATCTTTATTGGTTGTTGACCTTGTCAATCAATTTCTGTGTCTCTTGTAGCTACAGAATGTGTTCAAAAGTGTTTATAATTTGATAATACTAGACTGATTTTTCTGAGAAGGTTTAAACTTTGAGAGTTTAAACAAGAGAGAAAAGTGTGAAAATGTTCATGCCTGTCTAAGAAAATTGTAGAAAGTGTGTAGTGAGGAGTTAGATTTCACCAATCGCAGGTTATCTATAGAACATACCCCCCTCGATAAATGAGGGAAAACTGTTCTACACTTGTATTCATTGAGTCAAATAATATTTTTACAAATTTTTGGTCTTTAGATGCTAAAAACTATACCATTCTGGTATGTCTTTAGGATGGACGTTTAACTAAAGTAGCATTTTTCCCATGAAAAACGTCTCTTAACCCTTTAACACCGTTGCTCCAGAGTTTATGTCCTTTGATTTACCGTAACTTTTTAATTGTTAATGCGAAATTCCAGCAGATTCTACTGGAATTTCATTCATCGTATTAACAATTGAAAGGTTATATATAGTATGTTAAAGATTGTTTGTTGTTTAGGCGTCACTGGTGACTTCTCAAGTGTTAAAGGGTTAACTCTGTAATTAGCACGCTTCTTTTGTTGGTTTTTTTGCATCTCTGCTGTATAAATTCAAATAAACATATAATTTAAAAGGGCCTAAAATCACAAAGAAGGTTTGGAGCAGAGGTTTCGCTCGTAGGAGGGCCTAAGTACCGGGTGAGCTGGTCAACAGTTCAGTCAGTCAGTGGTGTAATTAACCGCGGCCTCCCACCGTTGACTGTAGGCCTCTTTCAAAAAAGACACACAAAGCCTCATTTGAGTGTAACTGCCGACAAAGAGAGCCCTACAATAAGGTTATTTAAGGGAACAACAAGTGGAGAGCGACCCCCCCCCCCTCCCCCCCCTCTTTCTGCAGAGTCATTGTATGGAAGTCAGTCACTGTTTGTTCATCGTGTTTCACTGAAGTCACTCCATCTCTTCCTTCCATCACTCTCACCGATTCATCAAAGCCTTCGTTTGCATGAAAAAGGAAAGCAGTTACAGGGTTATTTTTTGAGAATAAATGTCAAAAATGTGTCTTTTCTTAGGAGATACTGCGAGTAAAAATGAAGCCTCTAGAGGGGAATAAATGAGTTGGGGTGGGGGGAAGGTAGGCCCACTTAAGGATATGTATTATTCCGGATTCACACGTTCCAGAAATCAAAGGCGGCGAGACGGTGTTCCCCGTGTCGCCAAAACAAATGCGCCGGCGCTCCAGGTGTACACTCATACAGTTGGGCCGGAGCGTCGCCGGCAGCCGCGTCCCGCTGAATTATGGGAGCAGCTCTTGTCAAGCAAACAAATGAGTCTGTCTGAACTCAAAAGGTCACGGCACAGCAGAGTAAAATCACAGTCAATTCCTCGCCGCGGCACCCCTTTCCAAGGGCCACTTGCTGGAATTTATGGTTGGGGCCCTGCACCTATTCTCCTTTGAATAATAGCTATCCCATAAAAGAAGCCCGGGTCGGTGGCAAGTCTAAAATAGAAAGCAGCCCAGACTGAAGGAGGGCTTGTTTATTGTGTGAGGCGGGAAAATGGAGGCTAACGGTGACATCTGAATTTATACCAACCTGTTCCTCTTAACTTTAGGTGGAGCAATGAGACCCCAAATCCTTCATCTGGGAGCTAAAAACAGGAATCCTCGTGAGAGAGCTGATGAAAACTCCGGAGGACTGATGGAGCGGAGGGCAAATTTCACACCCTCCAGCCTGGATGTCCAATATCCTGTGGCTGATCTCCCTTTTGGCCCCGGCAACAGCAAACAGATGTGCCAGTCGGGTTCAGAGGAGGATCCGGCTTGGCTGCTTGACCCGAGAAAACGAGCCGCCTCCCACCTGAGAGGCTCCACAGACCCTGACCCCGCTTTTGAGGTAAAGCTTCCTGCCAAGCTCGTGTGGCCGTGGGGAGGAATTCCTAGCATGCCTCACGTGAGAAGAAAAACCACGTTTCGCAGGCTGAAAGTCTGACTCACCTTCAAACAGAAACTACTCTTTTTTTGCTCCTTCAGAACACACTGAAAACGTAAAAATGTCTGGTAATTAGATTTGTTTCTGAGCCACAGTTGTGCCAACACATCACAAAATACAAGTTTGTTATGGGTTAACTTAGGAGTCATCCTGCTTTAATCTAATCCTCCAGTGTTTCTGCAGCTAAATGATACAAAAACTGATGAAGTTGGAACATGCTTTCAGACATGAATACTGACTTTCCCAATTAAAATCTATCTTGTTTCAAGCTGTTTTGTGCGTCTCTAAAACTAATCTTTGGGGTTGGGACTGTCTAAGACAGAGGGGCCCCCAGACAAATCGGAAGGATCATGTTCTCTACTCTTGCAGTAGGAGTGACCAGCAAAATCCTCCCACTAACATCCAAATTCAACAGAACTCAAGTTTGTCCAATTAAAACAAACAAAAAACACGTATTTACCCCAAAACTGCAGATTGATTGGCCTAAAATATTGGACAAAACCCCCATTATGATAATATACTTTGTCCTATAAATCTATGACCTAGTCTTCATCTAGATATGAGTTAAAAGTTTGGAGTTTTTCAGAGAATCACCATCTAAAAGTGGTCTACTTTTTGGCATGTTGCTCTTGAAGAACCAAATAATCCAGATATTAACATTTTTTTGGTAAAACTTTATAATAAGATTCCTTTACATTCTTATCAACAAACATTAATAATGCGTTTATAGGATGTTTATAAGACATTTATTAGCACAATAAGCCGAATTAGGTTCATTAACATCTAAGGTGAGACCATTGTCTACAAAGGTCATAATGACAAATGTATTAACAATCTTTGTCAACATTATACTGAGTGTTTTGCAGCGCCTCTTCTAAAGTGTCACTAATTTTTTGTTCAGAAATTTGCTAGTGATATTGATACTCTTAATGCTAGAAGTACGAGTATTTAGGGAAAGTAGGCATTATGATACTGGACACTTATATGAGTATTGCTGGAGTATGGCCTACGATAGGTGAACTCTGTAGGATTACAGATGTTTTAAGGCTGTAGAACCCTTCAGTACACACTTTCTACACTTTTCTTAGACAAACATGAACCTTTTTTTTACACTTTCAAACTCCTAAAGTTCTAACCTTCATAGAAATGAGAACAAAGATCTGATCGTGATTGAAGATTGGTACAACTGTGGGCAAACTTAACAGGAGATAGAAGATTGATGGACAATAGTCTACAACCATTTAGAACAAAAAAAAAAAAAAGTAAAATTGCATTTAAAACAATAGATTGAAACATCAAACAGCGAACCCTGAAATAGCAAGGGAAGACTGTAGAGGGGACGATGGTAAATAGTCCCTACTTCTGTAGCTCAATGAGGGCCCAACGTACTTATTGGACTTTCTGTTATCACTTAAATCATGATCGTACACATTTAGACAAACTGAGCTGAAGCTGTCTTTAATATAGCCCTTGTTCTATCTTATGGGGTCCAGATGACCCAAGCCTTACATAGACATATTATCCCTCCCATGACAAATTTGGAGGAAGGTGGACAGGATTTTATGTCTGCCACGGACACCAGTGAAAACAAGAATAATTGAAAAAAAAAGTTCAGTGCACTGTCTTGTAGGGTCTAGATGACCCCACGCCCAAGGTCAGCATACCGAGGGAGTATCTCTGTATATCGCAGTTCACCTTTCTTATGCGTAGATTTTTTTTACTACAATTTTGGATCTTTTTTTGTGTACATGTCCTGATTGATCAAATCTAGATAAATCATCAATACTTAACAAGTCTTCAGATAAACGGATTCGTTCTATTCTACTCTTCTACAATGATTTGAACTTTGAGAGCTTAAAGAAAAGATAAATGTATGAAAATACTAATGAATGTATGTCTGAGAAAAGTCTAGAAAGTGTGTAGTGTGGGGGCTTACACCCTTAAAACATCTATAAATGTTGTTAAAAAAAAGAAAAAGTTGGCTACCTCACGTATTTATCACAGGTTATCTTTAGAATATACCTCCAGTGATAAATGAGGGACCTAAAAACATGTCGCACCAGTAACCAACGACTCTAGAAGTTGACGATGCCATGGTCATCATGTTTTGAGAAGCTCGCACAAGCAACAACGAACACACAAGATAGACCAAACGTTTGTTTTTTTTCTTGGAGGCAGAGTGCTTGTTTTCTAAGTCGTATGCGGTAACATGATCTCTTCTTCTTGCCGTTTATTGCTCGATGGGGGTAGGTAGAGCAGAGGGGGGTTTACTCGGGTAACACAAGTTCTAAACTCCAACACAAATCTGTGACTCAGTTTCATATCCACCAACACACCTGATGTTCTGTTAAGGCCATATCAACCCAGAGGATGTTGGGTACAATTGGCCAAATCAACGTGTCCGCTAATGTCTAAAGCACTCAACAACGAGGCCCGACGTTCAACTATGTCTTGATTTCATTGTTTTAGTGGAGCGGCATCATGAATTTAGTAAAAGTTGAAAGAATTTCGGGGTGAAAATGCTTCAAGTCAGTCAGTTTTAATGATAAAACATGGCCAACGCTTTCTGACATGAAAGATTGATTGGTGCTCTTTAAGGGAGTTCCTCCACTTTTTTCTACTTCCTCCGGTGTTAAAGCTGCTGTGTCTCCGGTTTGATCCCCGCTGTGTCAGGCCTTGACAGGCGGGACTCTGAAGCCCTTTAGCGTCGGTTAATGCCTAAAACCTGACCCCTGCGCCTCTTTGTCAGCCCTTATTAGCAGCCCGCGCGCTTTGAGTTTCTAGACCTCTCTCTGCAGCCTCCAGCTTGTCGACGGCGGTGTGAAGTCCACTCCAGCTCGGCGCTGAGGTTCTGTGGCCGCTTTGATCCCTGACCCTCAACCAAATGGTTCAGCTGCAGCATGACCACTCGCTGTTTTACAGCCAGAGTGGACGATCACTTCCTGTGCTGCGCCGCCTGCATGGACCCCAAAGGTCACCGCGGTGAGGCTTTGTCACCTCCAAACATTAAGTCACCGATTCAACTAATTAACTTGTAGAGGAGCCGTTTTGGTCTAAATACACATGAGCATTTAACGTTTAGCTTATTTGTCTCAAGTCATCAAAAGGATTTTTACATTTTGATAGTAAAATGTTCCTTTTTTTGTTTAATTTTAATAGTTTTGGGAGTTAAAAACATGACCTCTCTACATACTGACCTCAGTTTCTAACAGACATGTTCAATAAATAAATATGGAAATGATTAAAAGGATAATCCGCACAAAAAATCTAAAACTTACACAAACCACACGATTTGAATATCTTAGCTAAATGTTAGCTAAACTTGGCTGTTTGTTTAAATGTTTATAGATTATTAGTGAATCGCAAACATCTTAACTTTGATGATACTCAAACACACGCACAAATATATTTTATGTATGTAAAAGCATGTAGGATTTCTAATCTCAGAATTTAGGTTCCAGTGTTGACATTGTTGAACTTTACGCAATTAATGTAATTATTGGCGAAAAGCTGCTTTTCTCCACATCAGAATCAGCTAGTTTATGTTAAATGCTTAAGTACTTTATTACTGTAAAGTGTAGAATATTGACGCAAAACTAGTTTTTACAATGTCAAAATAAGCTGGTTACGTTAATAGCATAAGTCATTTATTACTTTAAAGTGTAGCATATCTGCGCTAAGCTGGTTTCTACTACGTTATAATCGACTGGTTCACGTTAACTGAAGTATTTTATCGTTGTAAAAGTATATCAACCCAAAACTACTTTTTACTATGTCGGGATCAGCTGGTATATGTTAATTGCGTAAGTATTTTATTGTTGTAAATTGTAGTATATCGTGGCAAAACTGCTTTTCTAAGCGCCAGAATCAACTGGTTTACGTTAAATGCGCAAGTACTTTATTGTTATAAAGTGTAGTATACTAACGCAAAACTGCTTTTATCTGCGTCAGAATCAACTAGTTTTTAATTGCGTAAGTACTTTATTCCAGTAATGTGTAGCATATCTAAGAAAAACTGATTTTCGACGCATCAAAATCAAGTATTTTATTGTTGTAAAGTGTAGTACATCGTGGTAAAACTGCTTTTCTTCGCGTCAGAATCAACTGGTTTACGTTAAATGCTTAAGTACTTTATTGTTATAAAGTGTAGTATATTAAAGCAAAGCTGCTTTTTTCTGCGTCAGAATCAACTAGTTTTTGTTAATTGCGTACTTTATTCCAGTAATGTGTAGCATATCTAAGAAAAGCTGATTTTCGACGCATCAAAATCAGCTAGTTTACGTTAAATGCGTAAGTATTTTATTTGTGTACGGTGCAGCATATATTCGAAAAGCAGCTTTTCTCCACATCAGAATCAGCAGGTTTACATTAAAGGCGTAATCACTTTACTACTGTTAACTATAGCAAACCGATGCAAAGCTGCTTTTCTTTGTGTCGAAATTAGCTGGTTTACGCTAACTGCGTAACTACTTTACTACTGTAAGCCGTAGCATATCGACGCTTAACTGCTTTTCTACACCTCAGAATAAGCTGGTTTATGTCAAGCACGTAAGTACTTTATTACTATAAAGTGTAGAGTATGAACGCAAGACTGCGTTACTTCGCGTCACAATAAGCTGGTATACGTTAAGCACATAAGCACTTCATTACTATAAAGTGTACCAAAGTTGACTTACACTACGTCAGTATCAGCTGGTTTGCGTTAACTGCATTAGCACTTCACAACTGTAAAGTGTAAAATATTGGCACAAAGTTGCTTTTCTCCATGTCAGAATTTTTAATAGCTGAGGAGATCCAAAAATTCAAAAAACTGCTGTTTTTTTTTTTTGTATATCACCTGCATCATGTCTGGTATTGAGGGTCACAGATAAAAATGAATCAGACAACATTCATCCTGCGTATAATGAAGTAAAGGCTAACTGCGTTTTAGTTTAAGTAGGAATTGGTTAGCATGCTTCGCAACTTACTTACTTAGAAACTTTAAGGTTCTTATATTTCCTGACTCAGAAAAACTATTCCTGTTGTTCCAATAGAACTGGTAAGTTTAAGAATATTTTTTGCGAACTTTAACGATGTCAGTCGATGTACTGTAATTGGTTTAAGAGAAAACTCACAGATCTCTTTTTTCTGGAACTTTTTTAGAGGATTACACGAAAACTATCTGGTTAAAGTTACAACGATGTTCGAGTTTAAACACCACAGTCCTTGTGTTGGCCTTGCAGACACTTGAGCTTGAAGTTTCCCAGAGAAACAAGTCTTGTAAATTCTACGACCTCACGCTTGCGTTGAAATTCTGTCTAAAAATCTGTGATTTTTTTTTTTTTTCAACATGAGACAGAATCAGAAACAGGAAATATTTATTTATGGTAACTTCTGACAATTCACTCCAACCTCGCTAAGAGCTTTGAGGCGTTCGCTTACACGTGGGTGGGTGGGTGGGGGGTCACGCGTCCGCTCTTAATGAGTTTGTAAGTGACTGGAAAACGGCGAGGAGGACGGAGCGTTTTCTAGGAGACGACTGGAGTAAGAGTGTCACCTGAACAGGCCCCCGCACTAATGGAACGCCACCAGGGGCCCCGGGGGCGGGAGGGGGGCTCAGATCTGATGAGGCCTTGGAAAGACGCGACGGCTAAAGAAAACCACGTGTAGCTTCCCTGTCCTCATCTCTGACTTGCGGACGCTGTCCCCTTTCACGGCGCCGGGGTCGTCCCTTTTTTTGGTCAAAGAACTGCAGTGTCGCGCGGCCCGACGGTGGCGCCAACGCGCTCCTGCAGGAGTTAATTAACAAATGCATCAAAGCCAATCTGACGAGCTCGCAGAGGAGGAACTACAGGCCCCCCAGCGGCCCCTGGACCTTTGATTTCACATGTCTACGGGTCCTTAGTGTGTGTGTGTGTGTGTGTGATTGCGTTTCATGAACAAAGACGTGTTTTCATCATGTGTAATTGCTGCTGTCTGATGGCTGCTTTCCTCTGTCTGATCTTAGGGAAGATCTGCTGGATGAAGATCTTCAGAGCGGCTCTAAAAATAAATGTTTATACAGCAGAGTGTGCGTGCGCGCACGAGGGCGTGTATTTGACATAGTTGCTGAATTTACGAGCTCCTCCGGCTTTCCTTATTTCCACGGCGTTGCTGTCAAAATAATCACCCTGTTTTCACTCCCCAGACTGTTTGCCAGCGATTAGTCGGGGTCGGCCAGAAAACTAAACAGTTGTAATCCACTTACTCATGAAACCAGAGCGGCCGTCATCTAAACACTCCACAGGAAGTGAGGCGCGAGGGGTCCAGCGCTGACGGCGTGAAGGCAACACAAACATTTGTCTGCGCTTTTTCTTTGAGGCGGGACCTTGTTTACACACAAGTCCTTATAGGTGTTTCATTTGTGAAACAAAATATTAATCAGATTAAAAATAAGTCAAACGATCCCGGACGAGCCCCCAAACTGGAAAGTAAAAATACTGAGATTGTGATACTTTTTTTGTTTGTTTTTAAGGTGAACTGAGTGGATTCCTTGGTGGTTGCAGGTTGGACATCTGTGGATTTGTGGCTCCGCTTCTCTAAATTCACCAATTCTGCGCGAGGACCTGCGGCAGGGCCCCGGGGCCACATGCTGTAATTGGTGCGGACTTGTTGTTTTGTGGGATAAGAGACTTTTGAGTCATCACAGCGGGGTGTTTTACTCACTTCCAATTCCCATTTATCGCGCCCCCGCGGCCGCCTGCATGCCTTTCTCCCCGTGCAGCCCCCGCGTGTTATTCTTTCCTTTCTCTCATTAAACTCCGGGCAGATTTTCGGAGGGCCGGTAATGACGGGCGCAAGGGCGGGCATGTGTGAAAACGGCAGCGCTGGATGAAAGTGACATCCCTTCACAGGTTTGGGAAGATCCCCCCCCCTCCCGCCTTCATGTCATCCTGAATAATGTGAAGGGCCCCATTATTTCCTCACATCTTTTCAGCCCCCCCTTTGCTCCCTGACTGCTGGAACTCTTCATCCCGCACAAAAGCAAATGCACTAAAACTTTTTTCTGATGCAAATGAACGCAGGCGGCCTTTCAGTGGGAGAGAAAAGCCGCGGCAGCTCCAGGCAGCAGAGATGTTCCACCTTCACCAACCGCAGAAATGAGTTTCATATTTAACTCAAAAATGAGACCCTTTGAACCTTTTCTTTTCAACCAAACTCTAAATAATAAAGTGTTTTTAATGCAATATAAATTCTGCTCCCCCTGAATTGTATTTTATTTTATTTTTTATATATTTTTTTTACAACAAAGATGCTGCTAAACCCAGAAAAAATGTAAATAATGTAGCTCTTTAAAAATTAATGATGACCTCTTTTGGCAGCAATTTGAAAGTAAAATGTTAATTTTCATCAATTCAAATAAGATTTTTTAAATTTTTTTTATTTACAGATTTAAACTAAAGATAATTTGTTTGACAAAATAAAAAAACGTGATAGAATTAGCATAAAACCACAAAAAAGGAATATTAATCTAAAAAAAATATAATTTTGTTCTTCATTTAAATCTCTTTTGGGGGCAAATAAAGTGAAATTTTTAAGCTAAATTACAAAAAAATTAAGAAAAAAGTTCGTTTATATATGTTTTAAAGGGTTCCGCCTCACCTCTCGGTCGTACTTCGTCTGGTCCGGTGCTCGCTCGAGGTTCGGGAAGTTTCGTCCGGGGCGCGCGCGGGTTCCTCTCCGTGTCGAGGCGCGCGGCGCTCTCTACTTCTTCTTCTTCTTCTCCTCCCTGGGAAAGTACCGCGGAGGAGCTCGAAGTTCGGAGGCGCGCGGCTCCATCGGCCGCGGCACGCGCGCGCGGCGGCCTCTCAGGAGAAAACTTGGCAGGACTTTTTCCCGAAAGTGCGGCGGCGCGGTCGGGATGCTGCCGAGCCGCGAGGATGCGCCGTTATTTTCTTCCTCACCGCCCCTCCGCACACCCCACTTCTTCTTCTTCTTCCTCCTCCTCTTCCTCTGGTGACTCCCCCCTTCCTCCCGCGCACCCGCCTCTCAACGGGACGAACCGATCATCGATTACTGATCATGCTGGATATTTTCAGGAACTATTTCTATTGATTAGCTCTTTAAAACACTTTTATTAATTAAAATATATTTTTTTAATACATTTTGTGTATTTTTATAATAATAAATTTGATAATTTTAAGTTAAAAATGTGTTTGGACCACATCATTAATACCTAATGTCATATTTAAATCCCAATTTACATCTTAAAAACATATTTCTCTTTAAAAAGTGATTAAAAAATCTTATCTTAAATGCATTTTTAATGTTCTTATTTATTTTTTAAACGACTAACTCTATACATTTGAGATTAAATAAAAACAATGAAATAATCTGGAGTTTATTCCAACAACTCTGGTAAACTTGAATCCAGATTCAAACTAGAATCACTCCAGTTTGAAGTTCCTCCGCGGATCCCTCTCAGAGAAGCCTGCCCCCTAGCGTCTGCGTCTGCGCTCTGCATCTTCTGAATTCTGAACCGTTTAATTTAAACTGGAAAAACATATACATAAAATTAAAATTAAATAAGTCTGAACAGACTAATCACTATTTTATCTTACGTGTATTTGGGAAAATAATTTTAGTAATTTTATTATAGTTTTAAAAAATGCAGGATGATGAACAAAATTCCTCCTGCAAAAAGTACAAATTTAACACACTTTATAGCAATTATATTATAAAAATGTGGCAATATGAAGGAGAAAACAAATATTAAGACTGTGAAAATAAAACAACTTCCTATAAAAATCTTGTTTAGTGTTTGATCTGAATTCCTCCTTGATTCCACATTTTATAATAGTCAGATATCTGTTTTCATTCTTAAATAATAATCTACTGGTAATTAAATGCACATATACGGGGAATCGATTCCTAGATTCCCGCGTGACAGTCCACCAATCAACCGACTGAGCTGTTCTGAAAGCCAGGTTCTTGGAAGGAAAACAATTTAAAAACCGAACTTCTGGAAAGTGTATCTAAAAGGGTGAAGATTAACTTCTAAATAAGGAAAAGTCTATTAAAACTTCTCCAAAAAAACATGTTATATCCTCAATATATACAAAACATATGGAGATATACAGAACTTCAGAAAAATGTTTGATCTTTTGTGTGGAAGATTCAGAGCAATCTAATACGATCAGAAAGAAAAATGGCGGCATCTAGTGGAGACATGATGTTATTACATTGAACAATGTAAATGTTTGTACATTTGACCTTCATTGGTCATTATTAAGCCGCCTATTATTTAAATTTGACTTTTTTTAATATTCAACTAAATTTAAATGGAATAAGTACCTCTAATTATTTATAAAAATGTTAAATAATTGAAAATATTGACCAACTTTAACTTTATGAAATCAGAAAATTAAAAGGAAGAAACATAAACCAAAGAGAAAAGATTACATGATACTCTTTTTATTAAAAAAAATAATATTAATCCAAAAAAACGGATAAATTGTCTCCCAAATTTTCTTGAAAGGATCTAAAAGAGAGTTTTTAGGTGATCCTAATTAGAGAAATCAACACAACTTGTGGACTTCTTTTCATTTTTACCTTTTAACTGAAGTTTCTGTGTCAATTCAAATATTTTCTTCACAGTTTCTTAAAGATTTAATTCTATGAAATTCTATGAAATAGTAAAAACTTAAATTATTTTCAACTCTTATATAAATTGGCCTATTTTAATGGGTACAAACTTCAATTTTGACCAAGCACACTTAATTGGAAAATAGCCCACTGCTGCCACCTGCTGGTGAGCAGGGCCAATTTGACAAAAACACCAAATAAAAAAAAAATGTGAGGAAAAAAACAGTTCAAAAATAACTTTTAATATTTTTAAGAACTTGATTTGACCTGATAGCGCCACATCATTTGGGCTTTATCCTGGTATTTCCTTGCAATAAGTTTGATGCTGAAAACAGGTGGACCAATAAAAGAGTCCCCCCCCCTAACTCCCAGCAGACGCTCAGACCATCTGCAGCCCGATCTCAGTCTGCATCTGTGTGGCCGTCCGCCTCCAAAATGAGTCAAATCAAATGAAAATAAAGGACGTAACTTAAATCATAACTGTTAAAGAGTTCTGCCTGCAGCACCGGCTGCCATATGGAGATAATCTTGCCTCCCGGCAACAACAATATTGCGTGCATTTTAAAGGAATAGCGTGAGAAACGTTCTCCCGTCCTGCCATCTGATACTGATGGCTTCCACAGCCCTGCCATTTTCTTCTGGGGGAGAGGGTGTAAATTCAAGTTCATAGCTGTGGCCCTGCAGAGCGCTGTTAAAGTGCCCCTGAGCCAGGCACTGAAGAGCTGTCCGAGTCCACGGGGAATATATTAAATTTTATAATAATGTCTCAAATATCTGCAGTTCGTGGCTTCATGAGGCTGAGAGTGACAGAAATGATTCATTGTCCTGTTTTAGTTTTATGAAAAGATGGAGTTTGAGGCAGTGCTTTAAGTGGACAACAAGAAGTGGCGGTGCTCTCTTTATCGGAAGTCGAAACATAAAATAGAATCTTGAATGTAAATATTAATCGATAAGAAGAAGTCTTTTTTTCAACGTGTCTTAATATGAAATAAGAAAGAGGGAGCTCAAGTCTAGTCTAAAAATAAATGTAATCAAACACTAACGTGTGTTCATAAAATTATTTTAATTATTTTTTTCATAAAAAATTTAATTATTTTAAAGTTGAAGATGAAACTTTGGTTGGTGATTTAATGGAGGAGCTGTACCATTCTGTATGATACTCAACTTATTATTTATAAGCTACAATCAAAACAGTTAAATAAAGAAAAACGAACGTTAAACAAAAAAGTCCAAATCACATAACCTCAGAGTGAAATCTATTTCTACAGAGTAAATCCTCATCTAAAAATGTCGACAGCATGCTCCTCTTGTTGTTTTAAACTGCTGCATCGGTACATTCCATTGAGGAAAACAACAGTAGGACAATGATTGGTACATTGTTGAATTGTAAAGTAGGTGTTAAAAGGTCTTCACGGACCCATTGATGAAGTCTGCTCCCATTGGCTACCCGTCATCTGTCAATCAAACCCCCCAGACGTTCGACGTCAGACCCACAAACGCTTATTGAGCCATCTGATTGGTCAATTTATAACTCTAATAACTTGTGATAATGGAAAAAAATCTTTAAAAAAAATTAGGATTAGAAAAAAGAAGTTAAGCAGAAAGCAGCAGAGGAAGAATGATTATTCTGACATATAAAATGACTGAGAAATAACTGTCTGTTTCTCAATGTAAGTCAATGGGACTTTGGCCTTTTTGCAACCCAGTGGTACTTCCCATATGAACACGGAAGGAGGGGGGCTTGCTCTGTCCAGTTCTTTTATACAGTCTATGGTCATTACCTGGCTGTGTGAGGCGTCAGCCTGAGAGTCCGCCTCCGTTTCCACCCGCGTTCTTTTAACACCCCGTAGCCACGAGATCATCATTGGGTTTTCATTCACGCTAAAGTCATTTCTTTTGCTTATTACATTGTTCAGACAAGTTTGTGTTGACGGCGTAGAGAAGAAATCTGGAGACCGCTCGACACCCCCCCCTCCACCCCGTGTGTGCTGAACAGGAAGTTCCTGCAGGCTCCAAGAAGCCCAAATCCTGCAAACTTCTAAAGAGAAATAAAATGTTATTACTGATTTTATTTGTCAGAATAACCCTTTTTGAACAAGTACACGTTCTTATTGCAAATTATTATTTTTTCCAGGATACTTTTTGTCCTTACCGTAAGTTAGTCAAGTTAAAAACTGACCAATCAGACGCGTCAAACTACAGCGTGTGGTGCCCGCTGGCCCCCCCACCTTGAGCATTTGATTGACATCTTCTCCCGAGCTGCTTTCAGTGGAAGGAGGGATGTGAACTGCCAGTAAGCTTACTCATGATTGTCGACTGTAGCTGCCCTAAAAACGCGACTCAGACAAACTCGGTCTGTCACTGAAGGTAGATTTGGCCTCATTTAGCGCCGGAGCTAAGGCATTTATACGAGGATGTTACTCCCTCTGTCCAGTGATAACATGGTGCAGAGATGCCCACTGACATTGACGTACAAATCGGGCTTGCTATCTGTCAAACGCAATGAATTGTGGGATACCTTTACTTTGGTTTTTCTAGGTAAATTCGATTTTAAATATGGGTATTTGTCTACGTGAGTCGTTGTCTGTGGTTGTTTTACTCAGTTTTTCTCTTTATTATTTTATCCGGATGTGTTTACTTCTGTTTGCACCATAAGTGAGAGAGAGAGGAAGGATAATCAGGATCTTGTGTTGTACTGTTGGATCAGCGCGCTGCGCGGTATAAAATAATTTCTGCACTATATCATCTCTCATGTGAAAGATGTCTTTCGCGTGCTTCGTGATTCCTCTGCATATACAAATCTAAATAGTTTCAATCAGAGCACCGGACGGTCCTAGCTAAGTGAGAAGTGCCGGTGCTCCGACATGAGATTTAAAGAAGTCCCGGTGCTCAGCACCGGAGCGCACCGGCCCACTTAAAGCACTGGTTTGAGGAGAAGGACAGAAACTAAAGGAAGTAACTTCCAAAAAAAGAAGGAAAGAAAGGAGGTTTGTGGGTATTTATTTAGATATTAGATGTTTAGTTTGTCATCCAGCACAAAAATATAAGAATCCCATAAAGAATATAACCTATAATAGTAAACAAATGATTATTTTTATCAATCAAATTTCTTTATAACTGGAGGTACGGCAAGCCATTATGGTCAAAATTGAATAAAAAAACATTTTTTAACTCAACCTTTTTTTTTTGCAAATTTGTTGAAAGTTCCACTTTTATTGTCTTTTATTCTATTGTAAAAGTGTTTCGGTTCTTTTTTATTTTTTTTTAGGTTGATGTCATTTTTAGAAATATTCAAAAATACTGTCAATTTCTAAGACGTGTCTGAATTCCTTCCGTACTCACTATATACTGTAGGGCGTTCGCCCTTTTTGTAGTGCTGTCCGAAGCTAAAATTAAAAAATTTAGTGCAATAGAAATTTCCCAAAAGTCTTTGCGAAAAACTTCAAATATAGACCACAATGCATTACGGTCGAACATTTTTTTTTGCGAAATAACATGTTTAAATTAATTTTTTTTAATAAACCATCCATATTTTCATCATCAGAACACAGTGGAGTCACAAATAAACGTCGTAAAATATTTGTATTGATTCGATTTAACTTTTTGATCTGGCGTTTAGCAAAACGAAAGTAAAATAGTTAGCATGGTGGCTGAACTTCTTTTAAAATCCAGGGCACTATATAGTACTGCACTGTTTTGTATTTTAAGTAGTTAGGGATTAGGGAGGGAATTCAGACATTGCGACGATTATTGTAGTAAAGTAGGAATTAATAGTTTCCCTTCATTTATTTGTCTACCTTCTATCCTGCTAGCTTACAGCCCCTCACAACTCTAACTTAAAGGGTCCATATCATGCAAAATCAACTATTTTATTGCTTTTAAGTGTTTTTTTAATTTTCATTCTTCATGAAAAACAACCCGAATGCGTTTATTTATTATTATTATTTTTGCTCCATTCATACATCTCCAAGTATTTCTCTAAAACACATATGTCAAAGTCAAGGCCTGATGTTTTCTTCCGTTTATTTCTAATTTTGACGAAATATAATTTTTTGGAGAGTAAAATATTGAAAGTTATTTAGGGAATAATATTCCTTCCTTTTTATTTTTCATATTTATGCTAAAAAGTTACAGTTTTAAAATTGTCTTTCTGCTAGCTTTTTGGACTATTTTGGCATTTACAGCGATTTTTAGGCTATTTTGGAGTTTAGCTAATATTTCAGCTACATGCTAGCTGTTTTTCCTAATTAAGGCCTTTTTTTGTTTTTTAGGCTGTTTTGGAGTTAGACTGATTGATAGTGTTGTACATACGTTTATCAAGAATGTACAACCCTTTTACTAATATTTACATGCTAGCTGTTTTGGCTAATTTATGCTTTTTTCTGTTTTTTAGGTAATTTTGAAGTTTAGCTATTTTTTCAGCTACATGCTAGCTTTTATGGCTAACCTAGGTTTTTCTGTTTTAGTTTTTCAGGCTAATTTGGCATTTAGCTAATATTTTAGCTTGCTATCAGCTTCAGTGTTTTCAGTTATTAGCACTAGCATCTTCAGCGGCCAAATTCACCTTACAGCATCCACACTAGCATTATCACAGGTAATGCTAAATAGCTAGTTCATAATCATGTTAAACAATTTAGGGTTTTAAAAATTTAGCTTAAGAGTGTTCATTAAATGTTTTATACTGTTTGTCCCACTACCAAAGGTGTGTTTTGGATTTTGGCCCATTGTGGTAATGAGTATGACATCCTTGCTCTCTGAGCACCAGCTCCTCCCATCCACGAAAAAAGGAAAGGGTTCTCATATTGTTATGTAGACTAGTGGGGAACAGCCCCTTCCAGGAAGCCAGCTCCACCCCCTGGCTAACACAAACACCCAACTTCCTCATGAAGCCAGCAGTGATCGTGACAACAATTTTATTTTATATACACATCCATCTTTGGATCTATATTATAAATTTATATATGGATATAGTTTATTCTGAAAACCTAAAAAAATAGCAACATATAGGCCCTTTGACATTACTAGTTCAATGCATTCAGTTTTTTCAAAAATAATTATAAACATACATTTTTCCACATTAATTATTTGATATAAACAAATGTACAATATTTCTGTAAATGTTGATTATTTGCTTTATTGTAAT